>NC_088864.1:35218184-35379037 GCF_032884065.1 Artemia franciscana | reverse complement strand
GTTTGTTTGCCATACGTACGCAAAAATCTTCTATAATAAATAAAGTGTAGTTATAAATTTCTGATGTAAAATCAAAAGTCATATCTGACGTCTCTAACTGTTTTCGATGGAGTATATCTTCGGACATTTTTGACTTATATTTTTCCCATAACTCTGTAGGAGCTGATGGAGAGCAAGTTGTTAAAATGATGCCAGACAATGCACGAATTTGACTTGGAGTTGACGTTTCGCACGCGTCATTGATGCAGTCATCCCAGTGTTGGTCATTCTCCAATAAATTCAGAGCTTGGCATGAACTACGGTAAGTGTCATGTATAGTACCGTTTACAGTTCTCAAATACTCAAAGGATGTCGGACCGGGTACTTTCACCAAAAGAAGGCGTAGAAAGAAGCATTCATGTTGATTGGGGTGAACGGTGTAGAGTCTTCCTATCGTGGTATCTTTGAAGATGGTATGTTGGCCGTCGACTGACTTACCCTGTTTTCGATGTTCAAATACTTTATATTTAGTATTCCACGTGTAATACAAAGGCACTTCAGTATACAGCAGTTTTTTTGCAAAAGAATCATTTTTGCAAAGCGAAAAGAAACCGGTTAACTTTGTATCCGGTGGATTCAGGGCTCTTTTTTGCACGTTGGTTTCCGAGAAATAAACACGTTGACCATTCTGTAAATGTACCGCTACGTGAACAACAGCTGGACTACGTTCATGTATCGGAAATGAAAGAATTCGCCAAACAGCTTCATTACTGCTTATGTATCTTCCAGCCTGATATTGTACGATTTCGTCGATATCTTTGATTTCCGGCTGCAAGCCAAAAACTGCCATGTCACTGCCTTTGTTGACGTATTTACATATGTATTTGATTGCCTTTACGGAGTTACAGTATTCAACGTTTATGTGTGCATTAAATGTTTTTGATAATAATGGGGAATATGGAACAACCCACTGGTTATCTACTTCGATGGTGGTACCGTTACGCTTCTTTATTATTGCTGTTTTACCGCCATCTTCAGTAGATCTTCTTCTATATTGTGGGTAACCATCATTGCCAGTAATTGTGTTGGATACTAAATTCAAGGATATTGCTTTGTGCACCTTCCTTTGGCCATGCATGGTGAATTTTCGTTCAGTGCACCGCAAGGTCCATGTATCATATTTTTTACGATAATATCATGTAACCCCTTATCGACATTTTCATCAGGTATTTCAGCGGAAATCACATCATCAATTTCGTCCGGAGTAATTTTTTTTTATGTAGCCAGATTAGTATATGTGCGTGTGGCAAACCTCGTTTTTGCCATTCCACTGAGTACATCCAGCATCGAACTGACCCAAACACTTCAAAATTTACTATGTAGTTTATCAGTGATTTCAACTTTTGCCGGAAGACACGGGCCGTAATGTCATGTCTATGAACCGCCGATTGTCCTTGAAGTAAAAGCTGCAGTATCTCGTCCCAAGATTGATTACATGTAAATGTAATAAATAAATCTGGACGACCATAGAGATGAACATACGCAATAGCATCTTGAGCATATTCATGCATATGACGGGGACTGCCAGCATATGACGAAGGTAAAATTGTTAATCTTCCAACGTTTGTGGTATTACCGTCATTTATAACTGCATCTCGCAAATGAATGTATTGTTCAGAGCGGAGCTTGGTCTGATTCAGGCGGATATATAGTAAACGTTCTGATTCAATCTTAGCATACATATCAACGACGAATTGGTGAAACAATTGACGGCATTTTAAAATATAATTTTCTTCATCCTGCCGAATCATTAGTCTATAGGAATAATAATGCATTGCACTGCATTTCTTATTCATTTCTTTGTTAGTGGCTGGATTCATCAATTTAATATTAAAGTGATAGCCGTCGGCTCCATCCCAAAAAATGATAAGATATTGTAGGGCATCGTAGCATCGATGAGTTTCAGCAATTCTTAACAACTGAGCGTTTCGCTTATGAAGAATAATATCTCGAGGTAAAAACTGATCACCGACCATAACGATTGCCACTTCGTCGATAGTTGGAGCATTGTATCTACGCACATGTTGGCCAGGAGGCGTTTTGTCAGCGGAAATAACAATTTTATGCGTATCAGTAGGCATCAAATCGATGGCTGTTTTGAACAGACGCACTAAATTATTATTTTCGTGGAAAAGATGTTGCAATTGGGAAACGATTGTCCTTTCAACGTTGGGAGAAATTTCGCAACGTGCATTCAATTCAGAATTTCTATCACTGATGAAGTACAATTGTAAAAATTTATGATTCTCGCCTGAGAATGGTAGAAGGGACCCTGCTCTATGATAAATTTGCTCTTTTACTTTGAAAGTAGACATAAATTGATCTGGATTTTCGATTTGGGCTCCAAACGACGTCATTTGGAAACATGAGTTATATTTTCTGATTTGTGACAAAAAACGCTTAGATTCTGACGTAGTTCCAGTAAGGAAAGTCTTCAATGGCTCTGGTGGTGCAGCCAATAGAGGAAGTTTAACTTTTCCTGAGGCGCAACACATTCCCATTGTTTCACCATTGAATTTCAAGGCCTTGCAATAGGGACAAATTTTAGACATAGTCCCGATTTGAACACATCTACTCAAGCTATAATCATCGACTGGGCTGTACCTGAATGCCAGGCGATAACTTTCAGGTTGCTCTGATTCCTCGGCACGCTTTCTTTTCTTACTTTCTCTATCAGCAGCAAGCCTGATTTCTTGCTGTTCTTGTGATTCCTCGGCACGCCTTCTTTTTTCACTTACTCTTTTAGCAGCAAGTCTGGTTTCATGTTGCTCTGGTAGTTCCTCGGCATGCCATCTTTTTTCACTTTCTCTTTTAGCAGCAAGTCTGCTTTCGCGTTGCTCTGGTAGTTTCTCGGCACGCTTTCTGTTCTTTCTTTCTCTATCAGCCTCAAGCCTGTTTCCTTGCTGTTCTTTTGATTCCTTGGCACGCTTTCTTTTCTTACTTTCTCTAACAGCCTCAAGCCTGTTTCCTTGCTGTTCTTTTGATTCCTCGGCACGCTTTCTTTTCTTACTTTCTCTATCAGCAGCAAGTTTTTTGGCATAGACTCTTTGAGCATCTTCCTCGGCTGTTGCCATTGTAAGTTCATCAGTCATTTTACACTTAAAAATTAATAGATTTCTACGTGAACACATGTCTTAAATATCTTTAATGACGTCACCATCATAACAAAAATGACGACAACTAACTTCATGACGTCAGTCTATATCTATATATATAAAATCTATATATAGATATTTAAAAATAAGTTGTCTGTGTGTGTGTCGAGTGACGTCATGTTTGTGTGTCGACTGACGTCATGTTTGTTGATTGACGAAATTACACACCGGGACATCGGGACACAAATGACGACCGGGACACCGGGACATAGGGAATATAAATGACGACCGGGACACTCAAAGAGAAAGCGACCGGGACACAAGGAATGTTCGATTAGCAATCACCATCAACAAAGCACCGGGACGCAGGGAATATAAGAATATAAATGATGACCAGGACACTCAAAGAGAAATTACAGACCGGGACACCGGAACACAAATGACGACCGGGACAATAATGACGACCGGGACATAGGGAAACAACAACAACGGGGACGCCGGGGGCACAGGGGGATATATAAATGAAGACAGGGACACAGGGAATGTTCGATTAGCAATCACCATCAACAAAACTCAAGGGCAATCATTAGAATAATGAGGTATAGATCTGAATACAGATTGTTTTTTTCCATGGACAATTATATGTTGCATGTTCAAGAGCCGGTAAACCTGACAATCTATTTATATGCACAGACAATGGGACAGCCAAGAATGTTGTACATTCGCAAGTTTTACGTAGTTTAAAATATATATATATATATATATATATATATATATATATATATATATATATATATATATATATTCACTGGTGGGACACAACTACAATGGTGCGTAATGACTTGCGCGCGCGGGGGGGCTTGGGGGGGCGCGAAGCGCCCCCTCCAACTAGTTGTTGGGGTGGCGCGAAGCGCCACCCCAAAAGCTAGTTTATATATATATATATATATATATATATATATATATATATATATATATATATATATATATATATATATATATATATATATTTTTAACTACGTAAAACTTGCGAATATACAACATTCTTGGCTGTCCCATTGTCTGTGCATATAAATAGAATGTCAGGTTTAATGACTCTTGAACATGCAACATATAATTGTCCATGGAAAAAACAATCTGTATTCAGATCTATACCTCATTATTCTAATGATTGCCCTTGAGCTTTGTTGATGGTGATTGCTAATCGAACATTCCCTGTGTTCCTGTCTTCATTTATATATCCCCCTGTGCCCCCGGCGTCACCGTTGTTGTTGTTTCCCTATGTCCCGGTCGTCATTATTGTCCCGGTGTCCCAGTCTGTAATTTCTCTTTGAGTGTCGCGGTCGTCATTTATATTCCCTGTGTCGCGGTGTCCCGGTCTTCATTTTTGTCCCGGTCGTCATTTGTGTTCCAGTTTCCCGGTCTGTAATTTCTCTTTGAGAGTCCTGGTCGTAATTTATATTCCCTGTGTCCCGGTCGTCATTTGTGTCCCGGTGCTTTGTTGATGGTTTTTAACTACGTAAAACTTGCGAATGTACAACATTCTTGGCTCTCCCATTGCCTGTGCATATAAATAGATTGTCAGGTTTACCGACTCTTGAACATGCAACATATAATTGTCCATGGAAAAAACAATCTCTATTCAGATCTATACCTCATTATTCTAATGATTGCCCTTGAGCTTTGTTGATGCTGATTGCTAATAGAACATTCCCTGTGTCCCTGTCGTCATTTATATATCCCCCTGTGCCCCCGGCGTCCCCGTTGTTGTTGTTTCCCTGTGTCCCGGTCGTCATTTGTGTCCCGGTGTCCCAGTCTGTAATTTCTCTTTGAGTGTCGCGGTCGTCATTTAAATTCCCTGTGTCGCGGTGTCCCGGTCGTCATTTTTGTCCCGGTCGTCATTTGTGTTCCGGTGTCCCGGTCTGTAATTTCTCTTTGAGTGTCCTGGTCGTCATTTATATTCCCTGTGTCCCGGTGCTTTGTTGATGGTGATTGCTAATCGAACATTCCTTGTGTCCCGGTCGCTTTCTATTTGAGTGTCCCGGTCGTCATTTATATTCCCTATGTCCCGGTGTCCCGGTCGTCATTTGTGTCCCGATGTCCCGGTGTGTAATTTCGTCAATCAACAAACATGACGTCAGTCGACACACAAACATGACGTCACTCGACACACACACAGACAACTTATTTTTATATTTCTACTAGCTGTTGGGGTGGCGCTTCGCGCCACCCCAACACCTAGTTGGTGGGGGCGCTTCGCGCCCCCCCCAAGCCCCCCCGCGCGCGTAAGTCGTTACGCGCCATAATAGTTACGCGCCATTGTAGTTGTGTCCCTATGTCCCACCTGTGAATATAGATAGATATATATATATGGTTTTAACTACGTAAAACTTGCGAATATACAACATTCTTTGCTGTCCCATTGTCTTTGCATATAAATAGATTGTCAGGTTTACCGACTCTTGAACATGCAACATATAATGGTCCATGGGAAAACAATCTGTATTCAGATCTATACCTCATGATTCTAATGATTGCCCTTGAGCTTTGTTGATGGTGATTGCTAATCGACCATTCCCTGTCCCGGTGTCCCGGTCGTCATTTACATCCCCCTGTTTCCCCCGGTGTCCCCGTTGTAGTTGTGTCCCTGTGTCCCGGTCGTCATTTATATTCCCTGTGTCCCGGGTCCCGGTCGTCATTTGTATCCCGGTGTCCCGGTCTGTATATACATTCGTTTTTTAGTTTTGTTTTTCTCCTTTATTTTTTTCCTTTTTTTTTCTTTTTTAGCTTATTTAGATTTTTAGATTTTTTAGTTTTTTTATTAGTTTTTAGTTTTTTTTTCTTTTTAGTTTTTTTGTCCCGGTCGTCATTTATATCCCCCTGTTTCCCCCGGTGTCCCCGTTGTAGTTGTGTCCCTGTGTCCCGGTCGTCATTTATATTCCCTGTGTCCCGGTCGTCATTTGTATCCCGGTGTACCGGAGTTGTGTCCCTGTGTCCCGGTCGTCATTTATATTCCCTGTGTCCCGGGTCCCGGTCGTCATTTGTATCCCGGTGTCCCGGTCTGTATATACATTCGTTTTTTAGTTTTGTTTTTCTCCTTTATTTTTTTCCTTTTTTTTTCTTTTTTAGCTTATTTAGATTTTTAGATTTTTTAGTTTTTTTATTAGTTTTTAGTTTTTTTTTCTTTTTAGTTTTTTTGTCCCGGTCGTCATTTATATCCCCCTGTTTCCCCCGGGTCGTCATTTATACTCCCTGTGTCCCAGTGCTTTGTTGATTGCTAATCGAACATTCCTTTTGTCCTGGTCGCTTTCTCTTTGAGTGTCGTCATTTATTTTTTTCTTTTTTAGTTCTTTTAGTTTTTACCTTTTTTAGTTTTTTTTAGTTTTTAGTTTTTCTAGTTTTTTACCTTTTTTTAGTTTTTTTAGTTTTTTTTAGTTTTTTAGCTTTTTTATTTTTTTTATTAGTTTTTAGTTTTTTTTTAGTTTTTGCCTTTTTTTAGTTTTTTTAGTTTTTTAGCTTTTTTATTAGTTTTTAGTTTTTTTTGTAGTTTTTGCCTTTTTTTAGTTTTTTTAGTTTTTTAGCTTTTTTATTTTTTTTATTAGTTTTTAGTTTTTTTTGTAGTTTTTGCCTTTTTTTCTCTTTGAGTGTCGTCATTTATTAGTTTTTTCCTTTTTTTTTTAGTTTTTTATTGGTTTTTACCTTTATTTTAGCTTATTTTTCAGTTTTTTCCTTTTTTTTAGTTTTTTTTATTTTTTATTTTTTTTAGTTTTTTACCTTTTTTTAGTTTTTTTAGTTTTTTAGCTTTTTTACTTTTTTTATTAGTTTTTAGTTTTTTTTGTAGTTTTTGCCTTTTTTTAGTTTTTTCAGTTTTTTTTTTAGTTTTTTATTGGTTTTTACCTTTATAGTTTTTTTTAGTTTTTTAGCTTTTTTATTTTTTTTATTAGTTTTTAGTTTTTTTTGTAGTTTTTGCCTTTTTTTAGTTTTTTCAGTTTTGACGTCACCTGATCCAGTTTTTTCAGGTGACGTCACCTGACACATCCATCCATCCATCCACAGACAACTTATTTTTATATATATAGATATTTTTTTATTAGTTTTTAGTTTTTTTTGTAGTTTTTGCCTTTTTTTTCTCTTTGAGTGTCGTCATTTATTAGTTTTTTCCTTTTTTTTTTTAGTTTTTTATTGGTTTTTACCTTTATTTTAGCTTATTTTTCAGTTTTTTCCTTTTTTTTAGTTTTTTTTATTTTTTATTTTTTTTAGTTTTTTACCTTTTTTTAGTTTTTTTAGTTTTTTAGCTTTTTTACTTTTTTTATTAGTTTTTAGTTTTTTTTGTAGTTTTTGCCTTTTTTTAGTTTTTTCAGTTTTTTTTTTAGTTTTTTATTGGTTTTTACCTTTATAGTTTTTTTAGTTTTTTAGCTTTTTTATTTTTTTTATTAGTTTTTAGTTTTTTTTTGTAGTTTTTGCCTTTTTTTAGTTTTTTCAGTTTTGACGTCACCTGATCCAGTTTTTTCAGGTGACGTCACCTGACACATCCATCCATCCATCCACAGACAACTTATTTTTATATATATAGAAGATATATATAGATATAGACTGACGTCATGAAGTTAGTTGTCGTCATTTTTGGTATGATGGTGACGTCATTAAAGATATTTAAGACATGCGTTCTCGTAGAAATCTATTAATTTTTAAGTGTAAAATGACTGATGAACTTACAATGGCAACAGCCGAGGAAGATGCTCAAAGAGTCTATGCCAAAAAACTTGCTGCTGATAGAGAAAGTAAGAAAAGAAAGCGTGCTGAGGAATCAAAAGAACAGCAAGGAAACAGGCTTGAGGCTGATAGAGAAAGTAAGAAAAGAAAACGTGCCAAGGAATCAAAAGAACAGCAAGGAAACAGGCTTGAGGCTGATAGAGAAAGAAAGAACAGAAAGCGTGCCGAGGAACTACCAGAGCACCGCGAAAGCAGACTTGCTGCTAAAAGAGAAAGTGAAAAAAGAAGGCGTGCCGAGGAACTACCAGAGCAACATGAAACCAGACTTGCTGCTAAAAGAGAAAGTGAAAAAAGAAGGCATGCCGAGGAACTACCAGAGCAACATGAAACCAGACTTGCTGCTAAAAGAGTAAGTGAAAAAAGAAGGCGTGCCGAGGAATCACAAGAACAGCAAGAAAGCAGGCTTGCTGCTGATAGAGAAAGTAAGAAAAGAAAGCGTGCCGAGGAATCAGAGCAACCTGAAAGTTATCGCCTGGCATTCAGGTACAGCCCAGTCGATGATTATAGCTTGAGTAGATGTGTTCAAATCGGGACTATGTCTAAAATTTGTCCCTATGGCAAGGCCTTGAAATTCAATGGTGAAACAATGGGAATGTGTTGCGCCTCAGGAAAAGTTAAACTTCCTCTATTGGCTGCACCACCAGAGCCATTGAAGACTTTCCTTACTGGAACTACGTCAGAATCTAAGCGTTTTTTGTCACAAATCAGAAAATATAACTCATGTTTCCAAATGACGTCGTTTGGAGCCCAAATCGAAAATCCAGATCAATTTATGTCTACTTTCAAAGTAAAAGAGCAAATTTATCATAGAGCAGGGTCCCTTCTACCATTCTCAGGCGAGAATCATAAATTTTTACAATTGTACTTCATCAGTGATAGAAATTCTGAATTGAATGCACGTTGCGAAATTTCTCCCAACGTTGAAAGGACAATCTGTTGGACATATATATATATATATATATATATATATATATATATATATATATATATATATATATATATATATATATCAGTGCTGCAACAAGTACTCCAAATTTTTACTTAAGTATCAAGTATTAAGTACTCATTGTTTTTTTACTTAAATATCAAGTAATAAGTAGTACCTTCCAAATTCTTACTTAAGTATCAAATATCAAGTACTTGCCAAAATTGTACTTAAGTAATACTTCAAGTACTACTTCAAGTATTTATTCTATACATATATATATATATATATATATATATATATATATATATATATATATATATATATATATATATATATATATAAAGCCCATGCTACCTTTTTTTAAAGCCATTCTGAAGGCTTCTTAGCCCCTTCCCTTGCCTATAAAATGTCCCCTGTCCTTCCTCTCTTGGAAATCTTAATCAAGAACCAGAATTTCCGTTTTATCGTTTTTAACCGTTTCCCTTGTTCGGCTGGTACACACCCAATGAAGTCCAAGAAAATAATCTTAACCAATTTTCAACACAACGGCTTGAAAGGAAAAGACTATCAAAACAATTAAGTGCAGTCAAAAAACTCTTGATTGCATCAGACAGATCACATGACAGGATTAACACAGTGCACGTAGAGTTGAACTTCTGGCGATTAGTGTTCAGTCTAATCTGGCACGTTTGAAAAAATACACGGTTATTCTGAAACATGTGAGAATGATAAAAAATATATTGAAAATATTTTTTTCCCTTGTTTGACTGGTAGACACCCAACGAAGTCCAAAAAAATAATCTGAACCAATTTTCAACACAACGGCTTGAAAGAAAAAGACTATCAAAACAATTAAGTGCAGTCAAAAAACTTTTGACTGGATCAGATTGGATCAGATTGGATCAGATAGATCACATGACAGGATTATTACATTGCACATAGAGTTGAACTTCTGGCGATTAGTGTTCAGTCAAATCTGGCACGGTTGAAAAAATACAGGGTTATTCTGAAACATGTCGGAATGGTGGAAAAAATATTGAAAATAGAAAAATAAACTTTGGATTGGCTTGAAAACCGATAAAAGGTAATAAAGTAGTTCATTCTCTGATTCAATAAGTAAAAACCTTCGCAACAAAAAAAACTCAAACTTAAAAGTAAGGAGCCAAGTGAGTCAGTTGCAGACTTTTTTAACAAGAGAAATTAAAGCTCAATAATCAAAAATAAAAAATCAATTGATGGCATGTCTCGCCCTCGGCACCTTTACAAGGTGCCGGCACCTTTACTGCCTCAAGTTTTCAAGTTAAATTTCAGACACGCTATGAAAATGTATGGCATCTATATCCTTTGGCTGGTTTTCACTCAAGCAAGCCGCATGGTGTGTAGTCAATTCAGATGGTCGGTAAAACTTCCTACAAACATATATTATAAAATCACGGGCCTGCAGCAAGCCCGCTGATTCACACGCATTCCATACGGCTGGTCAAACTGCAGAATGAATGAATGAATCGATAAATGAACTTTATTATCCGTAAAAATTATAAAAAAAACACAAAGTACGGAGTATTATAAATAAACAAAAACAAAAACGATAAACAAAAAAATTCAAACTAACAAAAGACAACATGGACTAATTAACCAGTATCAATATGGGAAAAAGGCTGCAGAGGGTCGTAAAAGTGAATAAAGTAGATAGTCTTTTCACATAAATCATCACTGGAAGACCGAATCCAAGAAGACATATCTATTAAATCAAATCGAGGAATTATTTTCTGTTTTGGTGCCATCTAGGAAGCCGGATGAGGATTTTGCAATATCTGAAATAAGCCGCACGTAGAATATGTGGATTTTTCTTACGAAACAGATGAGCCATGCCTGATAAAAACAAAAGCACAGGGGCGCAATGAGCGTTATAAATCATGCACAAACCGTTGCCATTGTAACGGCTTTTGTTTGGGGATATTTTTCCGTAAGCGACGCGTAGGTTTTTCACGGCTTGATTCACTAGGGATGAAAAGGTAGTGGAAAGTGTTGGACCGAAACACAGACCAAGCCAACTAACTAAAGAAGAACATGTCAGAATTGCAGTCCCAGCAACGAATGGAGCGACCGCATAAGGGCTGTTAAAACAAATAAACTCGAATTTAGACGCATTAACTGACAGTCCAATTAGATAGCTCTTTGATTAATATAGTAAAATTGGAAAGCAATCCACGGCGAGTCCGGGCAACAAGAAGAAGGTCGTCTGCATATGCAACAGAAGACAAACCAATATTACCGTAAGAAACAGAACTTTTAAGGGGACGCAGGCACGATGCAAGCACACATTTAAATATACTAGAAGACAATACGGCAGAAGTTGCAACCTATCTATTTCTAGCAGCAGTTTTCACACCATAAAGTGGCAAAAACCATGAGACTCAGTCGAAAATCTTCTGTGAAAGAAGGAATAAAACAAGAGCTAAGAGCTCATATGGCACTTGTGACGAGGTCGTAAGAGCCAAGAGCTCATATGACATGAGCTCTAGCAAAATTGTAAGAATCAATAGATTAATTTAAAAGAAAAATCAGAGGCTTATTTTTGGTCGGTATTTAAAATAAGAGCACTGAGACACAAGTTGCTTTTAAATATTAAAATTCATTAAGATCCGATCATCCACTCGCAAGTTATAAATACCTCATTTTTCTAATTTTTCCTCTCCCTTCAGCCCCCCAGATGGTTGAATCAGGGAAATCAACTTTATCAAGTCAATTTGTGCAGGTCCCTGACACGCCTACCAATTTTCATTGTCCTAGCACGTCCAGAAGTACCGAACTCCCCAAAGCACTGGACCCCCCTAACTACCCCAAAGAGAGTGGATCCAGTCCGGTTTCGTCAATCACGTATCTACGACATTTGCTTATTCTACCCACCAAGTTTCATCCCGATCTCTCCACTCTAAACGTTTTCCAAGATTTCCGGTTTCCCCCTCCAACTCTCACCCAATGTCACCAGAACTGGTCGGGGTTTAAAACAAGAGATCTGAGACATGAGTTCCTTCTTAATATCAAATTCAAAATACCTCACGAACGGTCATCCGCTCTTAAGTAAAAACACCTCAATTTTTGTAATTTTTCCGAATTAACACCCCCTCCAACTCCCCAAAAGAGAGCGAATTCATTTCGGTTATGTTAATCAAAGTATCTTGGACTTCTGCTTATTCTTCCCACCAAGTTTCATCCTGATCACTCCACTCTAGGCGTTTTCCAAGATTTCCAGTTCCCCCCCAAAAAAATCCCCCCAATGACACTGGATCCGGTCGGGATTTAAAACATGAGATCTGAGTTACGAGGTCCGTCTAATATGAAATTTCATCCGATGAAATTCAAGATCCGATCACTCCTTCGTAAGTTAAAAATACCTCATTTTTTCTAATTTTTAGAATTTACCCTCCTCCCAACTCCCCAAAAGGGAGTAAATCCGTTCTGTTTATGTCAATCACGTATCTAGGACTTGTGCTTATTTTTCCCACTAAGTTTCATCCCGATCCCTCCACTCTAAGCATATTCCAAGATTTTAGGTTTCCCCCTCCAATGTCAACTGATCCGGTCGGAATTTAAAGTAAGAGCTCTGAGACGTGATATCCTCCTAAATATCAAATTTAATTAAGATCCGATCTAATTTTTCCAAATTAACCTTCCTCCCACTCCCCCCCCCCAGATGGTCGAATCGGGGAAACAACTATTTCAAATTTAATCTGGTCTGGTCCATGATGAGCCTGCCAAATTTCATCGTCCTAGCTTATAAGCACCTAAACTAGCAAGACTGGGACTGACAGACCGACAGACCTACAGAATTTACGATCACTGTATGTCACTTGGTAAATACCAAGTGCCATACAAAGTAATTTTTCTCTTGGAATGGAATATTTGATTGAAGGTTGGCTTCAGTATGACTTTGGAAAAGAGTATTTCCAGGCTTTGGGCAAGCCATGGGTGGAAGTAGTTACAGGCCCTACTAAACTGAAGGAAAACTCGACTTTCTTAAAACTTGAAACCCTCCCCCTCGCCCTATTTTAGATAGGGCTTGTGATATCAGAGTTCCCTGATCCGAGCCCTGATCCTATATGATTTCTATATAGGATCATTATTATATTTCTTGTTGATCCGATATGAGCCCTGATCCTAGTCATCTTTGGTCTAGCTTTCATTTGGAAATGTTGCTCCATTCGCAAGTTATACTAAATTAAACCAAAAGCTTCACTGACATCCATCAATCTCTCGCAAGCTACACTGAATTAAATGAAAAACTCAACTTTTGATTAAGCTTTGGTCTCCATCCCAGAACTCAATGCATACCATACTCTTAGGCATCTTTATTCAATTTTCATCAAAATTCATCTCCATATGCAAGTCATAGTGAAATAAATAAAAAACTTGAATTTTTTTAACACTTAAAGCCCCATCACCCTAATTAATCTCAATTTTAAATCCAAATAGTTCAATTTCAATAGAAATCTGACTAGCGGTTCTCCCGCTATACTCGATTGCACAGACGGGCGGACAGACAGACAGATCTCCAAAACCTATCTTGATGGATATTTTCCACTATCCAAATAGGTGATGATACCTGGATGATGATTTGCCATTGTTTTCCTTTTTTTGGATCCAATTAGCCAACATGGCTACCTAAGACGTTGCAAAATCCATCTGTCTGTCTGTCCGTCCGTCTATGTAATCACGTATAGGGGGAGAAACGCTGGTTGGATTTGGATGACAATTTTGATGGCCAGATTTGGTGCCAAGGATCATGAGACACATCAAGTTGAAAGATGAAGACCCTAGCTCAAATAAAACAGGGGAAAAGGGCTTACCTGCTAAAAACAGTTTTTCGTTTAATTCAGAGTAACTTGCGACTGGAGTGATGGATCTGAATGAAAATTGAACCAAAAAGGCCTAAGACCATGACACATATCAAGTTTTGAGAAAAAGACCCTAGCTCAAATTTAACAAAGGGGAGTGGGTTTCAATTCCTGAAAAATCTAAGTTTTTAGTTTAATTTGGTATAACTTGCAAATGGAGTAACGGATCCGAATGAAAACTAGACCAAAGATGCCTAAGATATGGGCTCATATCAAGTTCTTGTATCACAAACCCTATCTCAAATAGGGCGAGGGGGAGATGGTTTCAAGTCTTAAGAAAGTTGAGTTTTCCTTTAATTTAGTAGGGCCTATAACTTATGAATGGAGTGACAAATCTGAAGTCAGATTCGTCTAAATACCTGAATTTGCTGGAACGAATTTGACAAAATACCACTGTATTGGATCCAGCTAGAATTACATAGACTTGTTTATTGCAGACAACATTTAGATGGGCAAAGATTCATAGCTTCAGTAGTCTTACCAATAATATGGTCCTGAAGATGATGAAATGGTAGAAATCTGATTCAGTTGACGAGATGACAAAACTTAAACACTAATGTCAGAAATATAAGCCCAAGTGGACTACAGTATGCAATATTTAGCACAAAACAAGAGATTTTAGCTCACTGTTGACCAGTGAACTGTGAAATAATTTCAATTTTCTTTGTTATATAACTTTTAAACAAAAATTAAACCAAGTGTTAATCATACTATAATTTTTTTCGTCAAAAACAAATACCTTATTTCATATCCAAAAATAGGGCATTGAGCTATATCTGAGTTTACTCTAAATCTAAAGGATGATGTTTCTTGTACATTGCCAAAGCACAGACACACAAAAGCTGTATCTGAGTGTGCTCTAAATCTAAAGGTGATGTTTTCTTGTACATTGCCAAAAACACACACACAAAATTTTCGTGTCAAAGGTAAAGTATTTGAAAAACCAAGTACATTAAAAGTATCTTAAGTAATAAGTATTTCATAATCTTACTTAAGTATCAAGTAATAAGTACACCCTAGAGTTTTTGCTTAAGTACAAGTACAAGTAATGGAAATTTAGTAGTACTTCAAGTAAAAGTACTTCAAGTAAGTGACAGCACTGATATATATATATATATATATATATATATATATATATATATATATATATATATATATATATATATATATATAGCATGTATATTTTTCTCGTGTTGTGCTGTAGACGGAGCTTGGACATAGGGCCGAAGCATCCACTGTTTTGAAAAAAAAATCCCTATTGTTTCTATTTTGTGTTTGTTTCTGGGAAGCTATGACGCTGGTAGACTCCAGAATTAGACTTTGAAAGAAACTGCAGGAACAGATGAATACTAAACTAGAAAGTTTAAAATTTGACAAATTTCTGGGAAGTCGCTGATTTTGTCTTAGAGAAGAAAGTTAGAAACACAGCTAAGAATATTAGTGAAAATATTGTATGTTTAATAGAGAGGAGGAGGGGCTTGTACAATACTTATAGGAGCGATAGATCATATGAAAATGAGAGAAATGTAAAGGAAGTGGAGAAAACACTAAATATGAAAAAAGTAGGCGGAATAAAATGGAATGGAGGCCATGAATAAAATTGCTGACGATCTGGAAGATGCAGCCAGACGGCATAATAGAGGCATTAGCTTGGTTTCTATAGGGAGCAAATTACTTAGTATGATGATACTTTTAGACTTAGAGATGCTGTAGATAAAGTTTAAAGAAGTGTGGTTTTAGGGAGGGGAAAAGATGTGTCAACCAAACTTTTACTCTTAGGTTAATAATTGAGAGGTGCCTGAGTCATCAAATCTCTTTAGTCTTCAGTTTTATAGATAACGAGGAAGCGTTTTATTCAGCTGATAGAAGAGTTTTAGCGAAGGTCCTATGGTTGCATAAATACCAGATAAACACATTAAAGTGATTAGTGCTACGTACGAGAATAGCGAAGGTCCTATCGTTGTATAAATACCAGATATACACATTACAGTGATTATTGCTATGTACGAGAGCAACGTTGCTGTGGTTAAGGCAGGAAATGTCTTAAGAATTGTACAGGCAATGGGAAAACACAAAATCAATTGGGGAAGTAAAACTCTCCTAGACTTAGACTATGCTAATGATTTAGGTATCCTAGATGAAAATGTTAGTAAAATGGATGAAATTTTAGAGGTTTTGTGAGTTCTGGGTGCAAGAATAGGTTTGCAAATTACAGATAAGGAAATTTAAATCGCTAAGACTAGGAATAAGATAAGGTGATGAGTTGATGTTGGGTAATGAGAAGATAAATCAAGTGAACAGCTTCACTTACCTAGGTAGTACTATTATTAAAGACGGTTGATGCAGTGAAGACGTTAAAAGTAGAATAACCAAGGTCCAGCGTATTTTTTCAGTTGAAAAAAAAAATTAGAAGAACAGTTGAAGAATAGGAATATAAGTCAGCGGGCCAAGATTAGAATATTGGAACCTACAATGACGACGGGTATTAAAGATGATTCTAGCTCCGAAAAACTGAGGGGAATTTGGTGGATTTTTTCTGAAGAAATTGCATATGAGTTGGTTTCTGTACCCGACAGAACGACCGTCACACAGTAAGCTGTACGAGAAACGTGGTTCAATCACGCTTTCTAGGGATATAATGAGAGAAAGGTTCAGATGGCTTGGACACGTTTAGAAAACGAAGGATGATATATTGCCAAAAATCGTCCTAGACGGTTGTCGGCCAACCATCTAGGGCCAAATGAGAAGCATGCCATCCCCGACTAGGATAGGAGGATATTGTAAGGAAAGAATTAAGGGAAGTGGGAACTACTTGGGAGGGTGTAAAGAGGAGGCTTTGAATAGATTGGGATGGAGGAGCGTACGTAGTTGTGTTGGCCTCAGGCGGCTTTGTGCAGTAGCGAGTTATTAGTAGCAATAGCATTAAATTTCCAGCCAAACCCTAATAAGCTCATGATGTGTTCTAAATATGATCTTTCTATTTTTTCCCCTTTTTCAAACAACCCAGTTCCCCCATTCTAACCCACAACTTGCCGTATATTCGTCTAAAACATTATCTTAAGTAGCTTAATATTTGCTTGTTCTAGATGCCCATGGGGCTCTCAGTAGTACGCATGAAGCCTTCTAACCTGTCCAACTCGCCATTTCTACGTGGTCACTCCACCTTTCTGGACTTGTAAACTAACTTCTCAAATAAATAATACATTCATTTACCTCATTCCTTTAAAAAAATTCCTTCCCATGGCTTGTTTTCCGAAAACTAATTTAACTGATTTATCTATTTATAGAATTTAGTTTTTACCTTCCAAATAACAATGCGAAATCTCTACTATCCAAGAATTACACCAATCTAGCAATATTTTGCCAGTAGTACAATTTCATCTGCAAGTAATGTACATAACTAACTTCTCAAATAAATAATATTTTCATTTACCTCATTCCTTAAAAAAAAAAAATCCCATTGCTTCTTATCCGGAAACTAATTTAACTGATTTGTCTATTTATAAAATTTAGTTTTTACCTTCTAAATAACAATTCAAAATCTCTACCACTAGCAATATTTTGCCAGTAGTACAATATCATCTGCAAGTAATGGACATAACAGCTCCCACGACGTAAGTTTTAAATTAGGACAGTTCTATTTATAAATACCAGAATTCGGTGATTGCAATTCACCAAAAGTAAAAACAATTAAAATATTTTAAAATCATGGCCGCAATTTCAAGAGTTAAGCAAAAAAAGAAAAAAAAGAAGTTGCAATCACTCAATCACTTTTCTTTCCTGAACCGTGCAAAGGCAAGGCAAGCAGTAAGCTCTTGTAATTACGGATATAGCCTGACTCTAGGTAAATGTCAAAGTCTAGGCAAAATCGACTGCTGATGTTGACACCCGGATAGTTCGAATATGCGCATAATTTTCTCCCGCGTAACTAATAGTACAAGTACACATATATAAAAGTAGATGTCGCCCTATGTTTCAGTGTCAGAGATCCATATTCAAAAATTAAAACACCTCTTTTACTGAAGTTTTCAAGTAGCCCGTTTTCCTTATTAATGGTGGTGTTAAAAAGATGAGAAACGCTTCATTAGAGTAGTCAAGATTTTCTTGCGTAACTTTAGGATTTTTGTCGTTTTACAAGTATACAAGGATCCCCAAAAGAATATCTTCATACTCCTTTATAAAGAGTACAAACCGTTTTCGTGCAGCAAAAAAGTTCGTAGTAAATCCAGAAGCTTCTGCTGGAGGTGAAAAAGTAGAAGAGAAAAGAAAGGCACTGATAACACATAAACAATGGATCCAGCAACTTTATTTTTCATAAATCAAAATACTTTAAAAAGAAAAAAATCGTAAAAGACAAAGAATAAACTCTCCATTAGATTAGACCAAGGGTCGGACTGACTTTAAAGGCTCTACAAGCATGTCAGCAGTTTCTGCAGTTTCTTTCCATTTGCTGTAATATTCGCAAGATTGTGGGGATACAACTGCATCTACACGACACTCTTCTGTCAAAGGACAAAATCCACACGGTACAGATGAAAACCCAGAACTCTCCATCATAGCTTTAGCAAACCTGTATACTGGTCCGTTTGAAGAAACTTTTTTAACTACTGATCGTTCAAACACTAAATTATCACAAACAGTCTCGACATGTTCAACCGTGGTTTTTGCGTCTATTATTTTTTTTTCTTCCAAAAACTTGTGTATTTCTGCAGGAGTCAAATAATGCCTTTTTCTTTCAGCAAATAATCCAGAATTATCAGATGGTCGGTTAAACTGTTTTTTCAAATATGCCAAAGTCAGATTCATTAGCTTCTCCCCAACGTCCGGTTCAAATTCACCAGTTGATTCATTAACCCAGGGCCCACCTTTGTCAGCAATGTACTGTTGGTCAGGTTCAATATCATAAAGCATCCACATTCGCTTATGTCCAGTCCCTGGAAAAACCTCTTTGACAAGCTCTTTGGCCTTGAGAGACTTCAGAGCAGTTATACACTGCTGTTGAGCAACACCGATCGATTCCCGAAGATCCTTAATCCATATTCCTATTTTACCAGAATCTGCTATTACATCATATATGGCTTTTTCAATTTCATTTTCAAACTTGACATTTTTCTGAGCAGCTGATAATTCCTTGTACTTAAATAAATTTGTAGCGCCTTTTTTGAAAATTGCAAGTTTCCCTTCACTGACAAGTTTTTGCAATCTAATTGTACATTGCTTCAAATCCAGATCTGGATGAGATGATTTTAATAGTGGACCAGACACTCCTTCAGGGTGTGCCTTGCAAAAATCTAGGAGAATTTTATCAAGTTCGCTGGGATCCAGCTTTTCTTTCTTGACAACAAAAGAGCTTGACGTCATTATTTAATGACTATTCCCTGAAATTGATGAGAATTAATAATTGTTACAGCTGTGTAGATTACTGGCAAAATAGTTGATCATAAAAATGGAGAAATAAAGAGCCAAAGTAACAACAAGAGTATTCTGAAATAGACATAAATTTATGATCCCCAGAAAAACCTTACATTTTTTAATTAATTTTTTAACATTTTTGATCTCGAACTTAGGCAAAGAAACTAAAGAAAAGCTTCGTTTTTATTGTTGTTGCAAAACATGTAAGTTTGTTGGGCATTAAATATATGTTTTACTTTGAGCCTTTCTTTTGTCACCTTTTTTACCGTAAAATCTACTATCTATGTGTCAATTTACTTTAAAAATGAGCTTTCTCCCAAGACTATATGACCACTAGTTCGGCACAGGGGAAAAATAGCAAAAAAGCAGACGTCACTGCTTCCCACGTGAAAAAGGGTTTTTCCTTGTTGTTCAAAGTAGAGGACTATAATTCTCATAATGGCGTTTTTGACCATAGCGATTTCAAAGGTGCAGTTTTATCTTCGAACCAATACGGTACTAATTTTGAAGGGTTTCAGATTTATCTGAAATTCCAATATTTTTTTTTTTTTTTTTTGCAATTAACTTTTAGGATTACGATTAGCCAAAATGAAATTCACTATTCCTGAATCACCTTCAACTATCCATGCTTCCTCACTTGATAGTTTTTCTTAACACCTTTTTTAAATTGCTGATTAATAAGGACCTTGGTTTGCTATTAACTAGGTTCTTCCCCAAGTGCTTGTGCTTAGGGGGAGGAAATAAGTTCCAGAGGCGATCTTTTTAACTATTTTTGAAGATTCAATAAAGATAGAGAAGCGTCCCATGCTAGAGTGTAAAGTTCAGTAGGATGAAAGTCGCGATCTATCTTTCACAATAAAGTTCAGGAAATTATTCATTACATGTTGGAGAGGTGTAAGTTATTTTATCATTGCACCAAACTGTGGATAAGTCTGTGGAAGGTGCCAGTTCAAACACAGATTAGGCAGATAAGTGGGGATGATTGGATGAGGTCAGACTAGAAAATTTATTAGAGTATTTACAACGTCACAAGCCAGTCCTCTGAAAGTAAATGGGTTGCTTGACCATTTGTAAAATGAATGTAAATCATCGTGTTTTGTTTTTGTGCGAAAAAAAAATCTTTGAGAAATTCCTTCTTTCTTTTCTGCACACTGTGCGCACGCATCATCCCATATAAACTCTCCAAATCTATTAAAACGCCATATCACCCAATATCCACACTAGAAGGGGCAATCAGAGACATGCTGGCGTTAGAGTTTTCGCTTAGTCTGATGCAAGGCATGGCAGCTGGTCAGTCTGCTTAGAGAATGAGCAGCTTAGAGAAATGAACCACTTTCATTTCACAATTTGGTTTTTTAAATTCAAATGCATAGCATTTAGTATTTGGGTTAAACGTCAACCGAAGGTGAACTTCAAAGACATATGGAACAAATATATGAAGGCTTACAACTTTGTTTGGGCCCATAATTAGAGTTGGTAATACACTTTACTTATATAGCCTAAGCAAGACGAAAGGCATAAATTTAACAAAGACAAAAATACTTCAGAAGATTACCTCATTTTGGCCATATCATTTCTGACCTGGGAATCCTCCTTGATCCAAACAATGCAAAATCTTAAAAGAAATGCGTGCACCCTAATCAAGGGAATAGATATGAAAAGTTTTTGGGTAAGCTTAATTACCTGTCCTGGCATGTACCTAACTTGTCCATCCAAAGAGAGCCCTTGAAAACTATATTAAAGCAGACAAATTTTGAATGGACGGAAGCATGCGCAAAGGCGTTTCCTACCATCGAAGATTTAAAATATGGGATACTTTCCCTCCTCTAACCTTCAAAAACAAAGTAGAGCCTTAAGTTGACATCTCGTGAGAAAGTTGACATATCGTTGGTCTATGAGAAAGACGAATTCATATCCTCTGGATCTAGGTCACGTATTACCACTGAGCAGAACTATTTAAAAATTGAAAAAAAGAGCCATATGGAATCTTATCTGAATGTTACCACTTTCATTATTTTCTGTATGGCTATACGTTTTCTATCATAACTGATCATAAACCCCTCAAAACGATACTAAAATGACAGATCACCAAGTCACTACCTCACTGACATTAAACCGTCATTTACATTGAAGGGTTTAACTGCTTCAGTTAAGATTACCAAAAGAAAATTTGCATAGCTTAAAGGACAAACAAAAGAAGATCCTACTTTAACGATGATACCAGTTTTGATCAAAATTGATGACTATCCTAAAAAAAAACACCAAAAAGCATGCAGTTCAAGATCCTCAATAGTCTTTCTACATCAAATGCTTGATTTGATATGTTCAAAGATTTCTACAGTAGCAATCAAAGTAACATTTTAAATGTGATAAGGGAACATGAGACTTACAGCTAAGTAATTAACCTCAAAAACTTTAGGTAAAATAATATTAGATTGATAGGAACCACATGAAACTTTTACTAAAATTGTAGAGCAGTCAACTTTACTAGAGGTATGAAAAGCAGAGACTTAGTTAAAAAAATTCAATAGGTTTTGGAACTTTTGTAACTTTCAGTGAGCCAGCTCAAATGTTTTCAGTTGACAATAATGTAATGTCAAATCCATACTGTTTTCATAATAACTAATACACTCTCACATATCAATATATATGATTTTATGAAACATGAAGCAAATTAATTTAGTTAGATTAACCTTTAAAACAAGTGCCAGAAACATTTTTCTGCAATAAGAAGGGAGGTATCATCCTGTAGCATTCTTATTCAGGCTTAGTCAAAATGAAAAGAGATGAAAGATTAATTCCTATCCCTTCCCCATACTCCTTTTTATATTTGATAAGTAAGGTTCATGGAGAGTTAGACAATTTAAGGATGGAAATGGACTCTTTTAGGCATCTGGCACCCAACTTACAAGATCCTCCCCTTCATAATAGCTGATTTGCAATTCTACACCACTTAACATGATCATGACAAGAAGATTACTCAACTTAGTTAAATAGAGCATTAAGATAAATGTTCATATTCACCATTGATCCTGTATTGACCATGTTATTTTTCAGGAATGAATTTTCCACCATGCAGCCTTTCTTTCTCTGCAACTGTTAAGCTCAATACATACTTTTTTATACTTCTCAGATCAATTGGCTTTCTCAAAAGTTTCTATTAAAAACAACTAGTCCCTCTTTGGGGCAAATTTGTAGTTCGGCACAAAAAAAATGGCAGAAAATGCTACTTTCCTGTGGCAAAATCTTTTGAATAACTTAATAGGCACTAGAACTTTTAATTTCTTTTCAAATGAGTACTCTACTCTTCTTCTAGGACCATCAATTCAATACATCACAGAAAAAACAACAACAAACAAATAAACATTCATCTATGATCTTTCTCCTTGGAAAAAAGCACAATTCTGCAGTTTTGTAGAGAGGAGCTAGAAACTTGTACTGAATCTAATGGTGTGATTTTCATTCAAAATACTTGCTTTGTTGAAGGTGTTTCATACCTTTTTTGGAAATCATGGAAATTTTCTCAGGATTATAGCTTTTGATGGGTGACTTTAAACGTAACGAATCCTATATATTTGGAATCAGCATAAAAAGCTAGTTTATTTTACCTATTAGTTTTTATCAAAATTCTTTTTTTTATAGTTTTGGTTAGCACTGGCCTAAATTGCTCCTTACTTGGAATTTGTTACCACAAACTGTTTGATGTGGCTTTCAGGCTAGACAAGGCTTGTTTGACAAGGCTTTCAGCATCCTTAGTAATGATGAAGTTAGAAGTATTACATTATATGCAAAAAGATTATTTGCTAGGGAACCAAATCAAAGTGACTTACAATTTTTAACATGGATTGAACATTAATGGTTAAAAATCTTTATCCCAGGCAACTCTAGGATTTTTGGATGTGTTTATTGCAGCCCTAGTTCATCTAGTAGAGATGAATTGTTGCTTGCTATTACAATATCAATTTACCAACTCTTCAACTTTTCAAAGCATATGATAGTAACAGGGGACTTCAATTTACCAGATCTAAAGCAGCTGAATAGTGGAGGTTTTTCTAAATCTGGGACATAATTTTGTAGAGATAGTTCTCTCCTGAGGTGTTTATACAAAAATGATTTGTGTTAACTTCAATACATAATAATGAGGAAACCAGGAACCATCCCTCTTGGATTTACTTATAGTGGATGATAAAGATGATGTTTTATCAGTAAAAAATTTACCACCATTTGGGCATAGTGATCATGTGTGCATCCTCAGTATACATTGTTTACTTCCACCTAGAAAACATAAATTTATAAGACATGTGTTTGTGGACAACCTCAAAGTAACTAATGAATTAACAAACTCTGACGAGTCTTTCATTGAAAAACAAGATATTGTAAGTGCATGGAGTGAAATGAATGGATTTTCTGAAATAACAACAGTCACCAGAGGAGTTCCAAAAGGTACTGTGCTTGGGCCAATGTTGTTCAATATCCATATTAACAATGCCCCATGTTTAGTTCTAAAAAAGCTGAGCCTACATGCTGATGATTCTAAAATAATTGGCCCAGTAAATGCAGACACCACCTTACAAGCTGATATTGACTCTTCCTCTAAATGGGCAGACAGTTGGTGCCTTGATCTAAATATTAAAATGTGCATAACTATCCATTTTGGGAAAACCAATCCAAGTCATTTATACAATATAAGCTCAACTAATGCATAAAAGCAACCCATTTCAGCTGCAACTGAGGATAGAGATCTTGGGCTGATTATTGATAACAAGTTGAAATTCACATCTTACAGGAATGATTGTTGGTAAAGCATTACAAAGACAAGGACTAATAAAACAGACACTCTCCTCCAGAGTTCCACAGACCATGCTAAAGTTGTAAAAAGCCCTAGTTCAGCCTGTCATAGAATATGGAATGACTGCTGCCTCCCTAATCAATAGAGAGGATGTAGCTGCCCTTGAATCCATTCAACAAAAGGCCACAAATTGTATAGAAGGATGCAAAGCTCTGGATTATCCAGCAAGATTGATAAAATAAAAAAATCTACCTTTGATAAAATGTCTCACCACTACCTGATGATCAAGCTGTCAGTATATCAGATAGACAATGATGTTCCCCAGTGGATCCACAGCTTCCTACCTCATAGAATCCAGATTGTCACTGTATATGATGAAAGAGGTGATCTCATCTACTCCACACCAGTTCACATTATGAGCAGTGAGCAACAGCCTGGACATTCAAGTTCAACCTATACAAATGCGAAGTCCTGCATCTTGGTCCAAACAGCCCCTGCTATAGTTATCACATGTTTGACTCTGCAGGTGCCAATATGCCCATTCAGAATGCCAAGAAAGAGTGCAATCTTGGGTAATCATTGACAATAAGCTTAAATTTCATAGTCACTGTCAGAACCAAGCAGCTAAGGAAAACAAGGCCCTCAATTCAAACAAGCATTTGGTGAAAATTTGCTAACCAAGAATTATCAAAAAGCTTTACATAACCCTTGTGTCCCCATCTTGAGTTTGGCATGTTGATTTCAATCCTGTACTTTAAGTGTCACATGGAGATACTTGAGAAGGTCCAGTGTAGAGCGACCAAGCTCCCTTTTGCCAACATCAAATCTCCTATAAGCAACAACAAGAAAAGCTTGACTTGACTACTTTAATGTACTGTTGAAATAGAGGAGATGTCATCCTTGCATTCAAGATGATGACCATTGACACCATTAAGCCTGTTTTTGATTACAGTGAATACAACAGAACACAAGGATATCCAATAAAACTACATTAAAAATTTTGCAAAAAGCATTAGAAATCCATCTTCTTCACCAATTGCATTTTTCCACAGTGGAATTCACTCAGCAAATCTACTAAGTCAGCCAGATCACTTGACAGATTGAAGATTGGTGTCAATCATGATTGGAGTGGCAATTCATTGAAGATGTAGAGGGCAAACCAGTATCATAGGTGCCACCTGCCCCTTTTAGCCCTCAAACACACCCAGGATCTAATGGCACCCAATGATGAAACCAAACTGTCCTGTATATATGTAAATGGTGAGGATCCACTCTTGAACTGTGACATGAATATCAAGTCTATGTTACCTGGAGACATCTACAGGTTCTTCAACCTTAGTTGCTAGAAGATGTGATTTAAAGTAATTTAAGGTAAGATTACAAAAACTTAAGTTACCTTCATTAGTTTATACAAGACAAAGGTGGGACATGATTATGACTAAGAAATTATTAACCAGCAACAATCCTCCACTTTACCTCTAACTAGACAATCTGCAGAGGACTAGAGGTCACTCATTAAAATTGTTCCAGAAGAGAGCCCAGATGTAACATATAGACCAGCCCCCTCCCCTCTATAAAATTCAGGGCCAAATCCCTCATTCACACCCCCTTAGAAATCCTCAAATATAAGACCAAATCTCTCATCCATACTCTTCTAGAAACTCTTAAGTTCAGGACTAAATTTCTCAGTCATACCCCTTTAGTAAATTTCAATTAGAAAAAGGTTTGAATAAAATCATTTAGAATTTAGCGGTTGCTAAATTTAGCAGTCTGCGTAGTCCAACGCAGTTGGACTACGTGCATTTAGACAAGTTAAATGTTACTTAACAAGTTAACTAACTGGTTATTCTGAACTCTGGGTTTTTTCCACTCAAAACCAGAAAGGAAATCCTTGCCATGAAAATAACTTCTGGGTGCGGGACTAATCACATGATTGGATAATACCAATAGTAGCGGAGGTCAACCGCCACAGGTCACCAAGCCTGTCCGGGGAGTTCTGGTTTTAGAAATCGCGTTGGATATATCAGCCCAACACAAGGAGCGAGTAGTCAGTTTTTCAGGAGAGATTTGAATAGTCAAGATCAATTGTTCATGTTCACCTTTTCATGCTATAAGTCATTGAAGCTATTTTGTCCAAGGTTGTATATTGTAAGTAAATAAACCTTATTGTATTTAATCATCTTCTGTCTATGTACTAGGGCATCAGGTACAGTTCCTCTAGCCTTCAGGTACGGTCCCAAGGGAATCTATATTTGTTTCAGGAGACCTCGAACAACACTGAGATGGTTCTGTCTCCCAGGTTACTGGGGATTATATACGAAGCCTTTTTATTTTATTAATAATTTAGCTCCCATATCCACATTAAGCTATTAAGACTTAGAAAAGTCCCAAGCACCTCAAGGCCAAACCCCCTTAAGTAAACTTATCACTCCAAACCTATTATTTTACAAACCACCCCGTAACATATGGCGCGATCGGAAAAAGAAAGCAGCAAAAGGAACTGAAAGTACCTACACAATAAATGCCTACTAACATAGACAAGTATGATTATTTACATTTTATTTTTTGATTTTTAAGTGCAGTGCAATTGTATTTCGATTTTTGCATTTTTAGGTGCAGTGCGATTTTATTTCTATTTTTGCATTTTTTTCATACATAGGTATACCCCATTCCTTTAAAAACCTTTAAAAAAAATGAAAATATAACAATAATAAAATTAAAGTTTTTTTTTGGAGATTATTTTATACCGATACTTAAAAACAGACTACAATGGACCAAGAACAAGATGAAATATTAAAAGCGCAACAGATAATTGCAACCTCGGTAGAAATTACAAAATCATTACCAGAATATGAAGGAGATACGGACGTTGATCAATTCAACATCCATTTAGGACAATTCGTGGAAATGACAAAAATTGACCAAAAAGTATTAAAAAGTATGTTACTTTTAAGACTAAAAGGACAGGCGCTAACGTTTCTAAAACAAATTGAAAATATAATAGGCACAGAAGCAACCTCAACAATTAACTCAATAGAATTATTGCAACAGGCCTTCCAAAAAAGATTCATTGACACAAGTTCATTGAATAAACTGAAACATGGCTTAGTTACATTCGAACAGACACAAAACGTTCGTGAGTACTTGCATAAAATTAGAATCGCAACAGAAGCGCGATATGGTCCAGGAGAAGGGGAACTATATGAAAAAATTATACTCAATGCATTTAAACAGGGACTCAACGCAAAGTTATACCGCCTTTTGATAGCTAAAAATATTGATAACCTAGAACTAGCAGTTCAGGAAATAGAAAGAGCCGTAGAAACTGATTCGATTGTCCTGCAGCATCAAAAACTGTCAATAAATGCTATAGAAAACAAAGCCCCGGTAAAGTCAAGAGATTCCTCTCCGCGATTTTTCTCCCGAGAATCATCGCCCAAACCTGTTCGAAATCAAATTCGAACCACCACACCTCCAAGACAAGTACGTTTTGCCCCCAATAATCAATTAAGGGCACAAACTAATAATGAACCATTAAGGTGCTACACCTGTAACCGGTTAGGACATATCGCAAGAAATTGTTTCGCAAACAATAATTATCGCCCAAATATTAGGGGAACGGGTAACCGTTTGTCCAGGGGGACAAACTATAGTGGGTACGCCCCTAGAGGCAATCGAGGGAACATTTTTGTAACAAGAAATAATTATCCCACCCAAAATGAGAATTTCCAACGCAATACGTATCAATATCGAGGAGGGTATCGTGGAAGGACAAATCAACCCAGTAATAGTTGGAACAGAAATACAAGAGGAAGTTACATCAGCCGACGGCAGCCATATAATAGCTCCATCTCAAATAATAATCAAGGAACCCAAAACAGAACAAATGAAAGTTCTACATCTAACATCTGGGAATCCCAGGGAAACGATATAAGCCCCCAAAATTCGTAGGACCAAAATTTGGTGGCAAGATAATTTATAGGTCCCCTCCAGTAATAATACCATTTTTAAGTGCAAATAATAATAATATGTTACCAGTATTTGAGAATTTTAACGCAGGAAATATTTATTTCTCAGCCCTTATAGATTCAGGGACAACCGTAAATGTGATAAATACATCCGTATTTAATAAATTACCAAATTATATTAAACGACGAATGAGCAATATCTGTCCCAATTTATCAAGCGTAACCGGACATGACCTGGATGTGAAAGGCACTGTGTACCTAGCCTTGCGCAAGGATAACAGAAATTTCTATACTCGATTTATAGTTTGTAAGAATTTTCCATACGAGGCGATAATAGGCGCAAATTTTTTAAAATCAAATAAAATATTATTAGATGTAGCAAATTCAAAGTTTATCTACCTGACGGACACCATATCAATAATAAATAACATACAAGCAAACAAAGTAAGGGAGAATATAGGCAACATGAAAGAGTATAGAAACAAACAAATTCAAGAAATTTCTTATTTATGGAAAAAACTTGAAAAAATAGAAACTCCCGGAAAAAAAACCAGCGGAGAATATTCTAAATTCAATAAAAGAAGAAAATAACGAAAAATATTATGGATTTGTAGTGCGAAAAACCAAAATTCCCCCTAAATCAATGCAGAGGGTCCAAATATCACAAATGTTAGAACCAGTTAATGATAAAAATGAAATTTGGGTAGCATCGCCGTCGGAAGATCTCCCGAAATATGTAGTTTGTGAAGAACAAATTATAAATTACGAAAAGGGAGAAGGTTACATTTGGGTAACGAACACCCACGAAAATGACCTAATTACCCTAAGCAAAGGGACATGCTTAGTAGAGATACAAATAGTATCGGAAGCCGATATTAATAATTGGAAAAATTCGGAAAAGAACTTAGTGAATAATATCAATGTTCACGTTGACAAGGAATATCCACTGACAAGATCTCAATTTCTTGAAAAATTCGAACTAAGTCACATAACCGATGACTCATTAAAACAAAAATTATGCGACTTATTATGGGAATATAGAGATGTCTTTTCGACATCTGAAGACGACATACGACTTATTCCATTTTATGAACATGCAATACAAACTACAGGGCCGCCAGTTGCAAAACAACCGTACCGAATTCCTTATAAACATAAGGAATGGCTAATAAACAAAATACATGAACTCGAAAAAAATCGAATCATAAAACCAAGCATAAGCCCATACTCTGCCCCCGCCATTCTAGTCCCGAAAAAGAATAATGACCTTAGATTAGTTGTAGATTATAGAGCCTTAAATAAACAGGTAGTAAGTGACAAATTTCCCCTACCTAGAATAGACGAAATTCTAGATTCTATATCAAATAAAAATAAAATATTTACTTCCCTAGATTTGACACAAGGTTATCATCAAGTAAAAATAGCTCAGGGCGATGTTTTTAAAACAGATTTTTCAACAACAGAATGTGGCTCTTATGAATACTTAAAAGTACCGTTTGGACTAAAAACCAGTTCAAGTGCATTGTGTAGACCCCTCCTTCATTTACTAAGAGGCCTAAATAACATAATTCATTTTGTTGATGACGTCATAGCTATGGACAAATACGCGGAAGACCACTTAGTAACCCTAGCGAAAGTATTTGAGAAATTCAGAGAAGGCAATTTAAAATGTAGACCGGAAAAAGTAAATCTTTTTCAAACAAAGCTAAAATTTTTAGGAGTAGTTGTAACGCAAGGTCAAATTTCCCCAGACCCTGAAAAAATAAAATCTGTTAAAAATATAAAGCCCCCCCAAACAATTAAACAATTACGAGGAATCTTAGGATTAATGAACTATTTCCGAAAATTTATAAGAAATTACGCACAGATTGCAAAACCTTTAACGGACCTCACGAGAGGCAACCCACAAAAGATTGTGTGGTCTAAAACAGCTCAGAATGCATTAGATCATTTAAAAAAGGCTCTAACTTCAGAACCTATTTTATCGTTACCCGACTTCCAAACAGGACAATTCGTTGTTACAACGGATGCCTCAAACAAGGGAATTGGGGCGATCCTCTCCCAAATAATAAATGGGGAAGAAAGAGTAATAGCGTACGCTTCTCGCACCCTGATTTCTGGAGAGAGTAATTATTCTGCTACACAGCTTGAATTATTATCAATTATCCACCATTTGGACAAGTTCAGACACTATTTGGTAGGCAGAAAATTTAAACTGCGTTCGGACCACAAAAGCCTGCAATATTTGCAAACTTTCAAAAAGCCTTCGGGAATCCTCGCGAGATGGATTTTAAAAATCCAAGACTTAGATTATGAATTTGAACATCTTAAGGGAAAACAAAATGCCCCATGTGACTATCTAAGTAGATTTCCAGATAATACACCAGTAGAAAATGAAAACGAAGAAGTTAATACAATAAAAGCAAAAATTGCTCCAAAAAATGAAAATTTTAAAACGAAAACTAGTAATTCGGTTGAAAAAGAACAGAAAAACAGCCCACTTTCCTTAAATTCTATAAAAATAGGATCAGAAGAAAGACAATACTTGTGCCGCTCTAATAGAATATTTCATATATGATAAAGAGCTACCCGATGAAATGAAATCTTTTAAAAAAGAAATTGATAATTATTATTACGATTTAGATGAACAAATACTATGTAAAATAATGACCGATAGCGATAAAAGAAATCAAACTTCCATTGTACCAGTGTTACCCCAAATTTTGGAAAAAACCCGCTTTTGAATTTTTTCATTCTGATGTGGGAGGTCATCTGGGAATAGATAAGACTTTCCATAGATTAAAACAATACTTTTTCGTTACTTCAGCCTTAACAAAGTTAAAGAATTATGTTAATAATTGTGAAACCTGTAATTTAAGAAAAAATCCTCAAGTCTACCCTAATCCAACGATAGGAAGAACGCCTACGGCCCGGTTTCCATTTGATATAGTTTCTTTTGATTTATATGGTACAGGTAGAGGATTACCCATGTCTAATGAAGGACACACCTGTGTACTGTCTGTAATCGATCATTTTTCCGGTTTCACATTTGCTAAACCATTAAAAAATCAAAGCGCTTATGCGACTTCGAAAGCTCTTGCTAAAATATTTCCTAATTTCGGTATTCCTAATACAGTATTGAGCGATAATGGCCCTAATTTCGTATCGAAAGTAACTAAGGATTTAATGTCTTTCCTTCAAATAAATAAATTGGTATCAACCCCCTATCATCCACAGGCCAATGGGAAAATCGAAAACAGACACAAACTATTCTCTAATATTTTAAGCATTTATACGAAAGAAAATCGCAGGGATTGGCACGAAACCTTACCTTATTTAACTAATGTAATTAATACAGCTTATTCCCAGGTTATTCGTGATAACCCATTTTATATATTATTCGGACGAGACTTTAGAATCCCCTATAATGAAATTATAGAGTCACGACAATTTTATAATGATTCTCAAGATTATAAACAGGAATTTATCAATAGAATGAGGAAAACTTATAAACTTGTAAAACAAGAAATAGAAAATTCAAAAAGAAAGCAAGAAGCCAAAAATATTCCTAACGTCAAAGGTAAACTCGATTTCCAAGTAGGAGATTGCGTTTACTTAAAAAATGAAAACAAATCGGACGGCAAGAAACTTTCGGACCGATACCTAGGACCGTTAAGAATAATTAAGAGGTATGATAACAATGTTACATTTAAACTATTAAAACCAAAAACAGGAAAAATCTATAAAACCCACGTTAGTCGTATAAAAAGGGCAAAATTCACAGAAACATGGACCCCTCAACCTTCAACATCAAATACCTCGGAGGACGAAAATCAACCACCTCGCTCTAGATTAAGTGAGCTTAAACCTTTTAATTTCAAACAAGGATAGTTTGAGAATAGTAGTGACGAGGAGAAATTTAATGAATTCTTAACAATGACAAATATGGTTACCCCTTAAAAAATACCCCCGTTACGCGGAGACGGAAAAAAGTGATTCATCGTCCAGTGAGGAATCAGAAGAATTGGACTATACGATTTCTCCACAAACGCAATTTTTCCCGGATCGAATTTCGACACCTTTTCCACCAAAACGTTTCCCCGACGATTTGGTACACCCTGTCACACCAATAGACAGACCTTTTTCGTTACACGATGAATTAAATAAGGCTATACAGACCCCTGGTGACATAGAGTCAGAAAAGGTCTACCAGCCGCAACGACAAACACCGTCTCAAAAGCAAAACCAAAGGACTGGGTATCTTGGAAGGAAACCTTAATGCAAATAATTCCTCACCCCCCGGAAGATATGGCTTTCAAGCAGTGGAGGCACCCCAAGAAGACATTTGAATCCTCCCAAAGCTCCCAAGAATCGTTCAATTCTCCCGAGCCCAGAGATCAACAGGACGAGTCAATCAGTAAACCCTCTACTTCACGAGGAGAAGAAATTTACGAAGGTCAGGCTGGATCTACACCTAGATCTCAAACTTCTACGTCAAGAGAACCAGATACTAAATCTACATTTACTAGTTCCTCAGATACTGAGAGTGAATCAGGCGCAAATGAGCCCAAAGATGTGGAAGGAACAAGACCACAGAGTGCAACTGCCCAGGCTAAAAAGGCACAAATTAAAGGTCAAAAATTTCTTAAAAAACAATATAAAAAGTTTGATTTGATATCGCTAGCGAAGCCAAAGAAAAAAACCGATTCTACCGAAGAGAAGGTAATAACAAGGTCAGGCAGAGTTGTCAAAAAACCAGATAAATTAGATTTTTAATAAAAAAAAAAAAGAAAATCTATCAGTCCTAGATAAAATAAAGGAAAAAAAACTGATCCTATAAATATCCTATATATATAGGGCAAAATAAAAACGCCTTATGCTTGTGATATAAAATTCTAAATGTTTGCACCTAAAATTAGAACTGCCCCGTCGACTAAACGTTTCGCCAGATAAGTAAACGAAACTCTTCCTAATTCCTAAAATTTTAATTTCTCCAATAATATAACCCATCGCTTTGTTAACAAATCTTACCAAAAGTAGAACTTAACTGGAACAAAACGTTAATTGGAAGGCTTATTAATATTACCATAGCTTACGCGTACCAGTCAGAAGATTTAGGTTTAAAACTAAATTGCAATCGAGATTACAAGCAGTTTACTATGCACGCTACCTGGGATAACGATAACGGACGCTCTTACAAGTTGTGATAAAAAGGCTAGGCGTGTTTCAGCTCGCCTTTCCACACATTATTTGAGAGGACTCCTCAAAGCTACTTCTTCATCGTTACAACCAGTGATAAAGTGAACAAATGAAATTAAATCATAATCCAAATTTACCGTGAGCCAATAGTCGGTAGTTGGTAGGATACTGCTTACGAACTTCATCTGAATTCATAAGCCGTATCGGTTCGATTTCCCAATTACTATTTCTTCATTGCTTCAACCCATGTTATTTAGGTTTAATTCGATGTATTTGATAAGATCGGGTTATGATTCAAAGGAAGTAGATTCAATTTTTTTGTTCTTCGCCAAGGAACCACTCCGTAATAAAACATCCTTAAAAGAAAGTACTTTTCAGGAAGTCTGAAAGACTCCAAGTGAAAAATTGGCCTATCTTATCAAAAAGTGCTCATTATTCTAAGTAAGTTCCAATTCACATTTTTTTACCAAGAGTAATCATAAGAGTGTAACTGCTTCATTAACATTTTTGCTTAACCACAAAATAATTCCTTGATCTTAAAGATTATCAATAAGTAAGCAAGACTCCCAAAGAACTCCTTGAAAACCACTTATTCATTGTTACAGCCAGCGATAAAGTGAACAAGTTAAATTAAATTGTAATCCAAATTTCCCGTATGACAAAAGTCGGTAGTTGATGCAGATACTGCTTACAAATTTTTTCTGAGTTCCACCAAATTTGTGGTTTTATCTGTCCAATCTCCCAATTACTATTTCTTCATTGCTTCAATCCACATACGTTGTATTTCTCTGCTTATTACTTGAAGTGTAATTCATAATTTAAAAAATATTCCTTTTTATTTCATTTCCGATTTCTCCAAGTTATTAAGTCCCTTGTAACTTAACTTACTACCCCATTTACCACCAAAATATGTCCAAGGCAATTATAGATACGGAATTTATTTCAATTATCCATGCTAAGGAAAACATTATATACGCGGCCGCGATCTTAGTTCAAGGCAAGAATGGTAAAGAGGTATATGCTGAAACATGGTACCTCAACTACGATTTAACAAAATTTGAACCTAATAGATATAAATTTGGCTTAAAATTAACGAATACCCCTAAATATCAACCCGCGAGAGGAGAAGTAAAAATAAAATATTCGAATAAAAATAATAAAGGAAAAAACTTGACAAGCCTTCAACTATTAATAAGAAAACTACAACAAAAATTTAATATAAGCTATTGGTTTTGTAAGGGCCCAAATCAAACCGGTCTACTTTTGATTGATAAATGTAGGCCACCTAAAATTTGTTATAAGATCGAAGAAAATGAAAATTGTATTAAGTACGAAGGAATACACCACCCCTTAGATGAAATCCGACATTATGCCAAATTTATGTATGACCCAACGTCCCAAGAATACGCAGTAAGGGGAAATAACATTTTCTTAAAGAGAAAAAAATCGGTAGAAGCAAAAAAAGACGCGTATAAAGGTAAATTAAAATCAAAAAAATTCAAACAATAAACAAAATCTACAATTTTTTAGACGAAACACCAGAAGGACTCCAGGCTGAAAAGGTAATTACTCATTAGATAATTAGCCTGCTTATACGTGTGACTAGTACTAACCGGGAAAATGTCGCGACGAAGAACCTTAAGTAGTACTGATACCTTAGAACCCAACCAAGACCTGATGTTTGCGAGACCAGAATTTTGGATTTCAAATAAAACCCAAAGTTTACCAAACCTCTCGGTAATAGACTATGAATTACGTGAAATAATCCTTGAATCCGCAATAACTAATGCAATAAGAAACTTACAATATAATACCTTAAGTTCTTTATTACAAGTTCCCCTCATTCTTAAAGACGATTTCGTTATACACGGAATGATCATCCTATTATACGGCTCCTTCTCACAAGATATAATGAGCAAAGATTACAATTATAGGCATGAAAATGCTTTATACACCTTCGCAGCCCTACTCCAAGCAATGCCCCCCGCTAAGTATCCTATAATAGCATCTTTAATACGCGAAAATTTTTGGCACACGCAACAAGAACCAGGTTTCAAGATAGTGTGGCCCTTAAAGTTTCTGGAGTTACTACTAGACGTGAATTACAAAATAGTGGAAAATGAAAATATATTGTTGGGAATATATGAGAACTATTTATGGTATAGTGCCGAATTTGACCCAATAACTGTAAACAATACAACCCATTATATTTATGATGAACAGTATATAGAGTTAAAAAATGTGACGATAAAATTCTACATGAACGATGAAAATTTTGGATCAAAAATTTTGCCAGATAAAGACATCATTGTGTATGAAAAATTCCTAGACACAGCTAGCCCGCTATTCTTCCGTAAGGAATTGATTTATAAAATAATTCACACGACCTCAAATAAACTCAGTCTAAAAGATCAATGCAGGAAGCAAATACGGCAAATATTAAGGAAAAGGGACATTCATTATTCCATACAAAGCCTGCAAATTCCCACTTTCCTAAAGAAATATATAATGTACATGGAAAACGGCCCCGAAATCAACGACAAAGACTTCCAATTAACATTTAAAACCCCCTACCTTTTAAAATCAGAGTACAATTTACTGGCCGATAGTGGCCCAATTTTGAGAATTACGGAAAATTATCAAATTGACGATCCTAAAACAGGATTTCAATAAGATATATCCTCACCCTTTATGTAATTTTTCTAATTTGTAGACAAGGAAGAACTGTTTAAAATAAAAGAAAAATTTGGTTGGCAGCGAATAGAAATCAATACCTTAATAAACACGTCATACGCGATTCTGGAAGAAACCAGTGTCAATCAGGTAACCGCCAATTCACTAACTAACCTGCTTATAACTAACAAAAATTGAAAAAGAAATATCATACCATTAAAAAGAACCTTAAGTTATCCCAACCTTACCAGGTTGAAAAATGGGGAAAGTTTTGATATAAAAACTAGAACTATAAAAACTCCACCTAGATACCTGAAAAGCCGAACAGCTTGGTTTCCGTGTAAAACCCAAAGTTTGCCAAATTTGTCAAAAATTGACCACAAATTATTAGACCAAGATTTAGAAAGTGCCGTTAAGAATGCAACAAGAGATTTACGATACCAAACTCTCAACCTCTTACTCGAAGTTCCTGTAGTCATCACTGATAATTTAATAACGAGAATTTTATTCATCTTGTTATTCTGTTCATTTACACGCAAGATGAGAAGAGAAAACTTCCAATATAAACAGCAACTTGCGTCTTGGACTTTTACGATCTTACTTGACAAAATCCCCCTTAAAAAATACCCTCTAGTAGCAACATTGATCAGCGAAAATTTCTGGAGAATCTATAACGAAAAAGGCTATACAATCATATGGCCTCTCAGATTTTTGTCAATATTGATAAAAAGAAATACAAATGTCTTGTTGGAAAAACCAAGCATACTAAACAAAATTTATAAAGACTACAAGATCCATTATTCAGCTAGTAACTTGATAGGAAAAGGCCGAAAATTCCACATTTATGAACCAGACTACAATGAACTAAAACAAATAATCTTTACCTGTAGCAAATGTGATGACAATTTTGCGTCAAAAATAGCGCCTCAAACAGATATAATATGTTTGTAAGGTAATGATTTTTTTAAATAAATTACGCTTACCAAAACTAACATTGCAAAACAAAAAAATATAACCTCCGTATATTTAACCTCCGTATCTTTATCCATATACTTACAGTAATATAAATATGTTTAAAATTACCAAAATCGCCAGACCTGTAAGAATTTTACAGACCGTTACAAATAAGTGTTAAAATATATCCCACACAAAAAGTCTAATCTTAACACTTAGCCTACTGACCCCTTATGTAGTTCAAATAACTCTTCGTCTAAAACTTGACTGAAAAAATATGATTATAACAAGTATTCTTTTAATAAGAAAAAAAATGGTAGAAAGAAGTAAAATTTTTCGAAAATTTAATCTCATAATTTAACTTTTCTTCAATAATTATGACACAATCTCTTAGTTATAAAAAAAAAAATATAAACTTATGGTACGAAATACAAATAGCCTACAACTTATTATTTAAATTAGGCTAAAATTCTACTAAAATTAAATTATAAGTCAATTTAATTTATAAATCAAATATTTTATTTTTTTTTCCGTTTTAACAACTAAGCTACTTAATTCAAGGCTAAAAGAAATTCAAATGCAAAAGAACACTTCAATTTGCAACAATTTTAGAAATGGTTAAAATTACTTCTCAAAGTGCAAGAAAAAAAAATGGCTGTGATCTTTGAAACGTAGTTACTAGGCCTTACAATCTTATATATAATAATAATCCCTACTTTTAAACTCCAAATTAAGTTAACTGATCCATAATTAAATTTAACCAATTAATTGGAACTATGCATCAAACTTTAACAATAAAATAAGCCTATCCTTCTATTATACATACATAACCAGTAATTTAAGTTTCCGGCCGTAACAAATAAATAAATTGTTTCATACGTTTATCAGATATGTGTTGTAAGAAAATTTTCCCCTAGGTTAGCAAAATTTTAAATAGTTTTCGTTTTTAATTATTTGGAATCATTAAGAAGTTTAACGGCGATCCTCTCAGAATACAAGTGCTATTATTTTCTTCGATATCTAGGTATTTTTATAAGAAATAAAATAACTTTAATATAAATATTGCAAATGTCTATCCATCTCCCCCTAAGCTGTCTTTCAGTAGCGAGTAATGAACATATAATAGGTCTTGAGTTAACCCCATCCCAGACCTAAAATAAAAACTTTTTAGAAAGTCACTAATAGATTATTAGTAAGACTCAGGTTAATCCTTTAATTTGCTAAATACCTAATGATTGCAGCCTTAAAATATTTTTATTTTATCTTCTAAAAACACGCACCCATATTTAATTTTCTGACAAAAAATTTAACATTTTTGAAGAGAGATGCTTGAAATTTTTGCTATTAGGTTCTTTGATACGTCGAATATAATGGTACGATTTTCGTTGGGATTCTATGATTTTTGGGGAGTGCTTCCCCCTATTTTAAATTAAGCCTTATTTTCCCCTATTTGAAATGGGCCTTTTTTTAAAATGGGCGGTACCACGGATTTTTCGTAATGGTTTTTACGCCCTTTAGCCTATTCAGACACAGAATCTTCACTAGAAGCGTCTTCGCTATTCTCTGATCCCCTTTTGGTTTTTGACATTGGCCGAGCATCATTCCTTGCTACCGTTTTATATTTCCTGGGAGCTTGCCTTTAGATTATTTCATCAAACTAGGAAAGTGCTCATCAGGCAATCTTCTAAGGCGGTGTATACACCAAGAAGTCTTTCTTAGAGCCAAATTGTCCTAAACCCTGTCTTACTTTTGAGACTACTAAGATATTTGCTGTTGGACTTTAAAGTTTCGTTACTATTGATCCAAATCGCTCTTTACCACGGTTTGTTACCACAAACTACTTAAGTATAAATTGATTCCATAAAAAACATTACTTCCTTTCTCAGCTCCAATTTAGATTTGTTGATATTTTTAAATTAACTACTTTAATACTATTTCTTGATGACTATAGCGTATTAGCCCCTTAGATTAATTTATGCTCAACATTTCAATAATATTTAATAAATTTCACTGTCACGCAATCCATTTTCCTCTCTATCATATTTATTCAAGAAATAATTTATTAAATGTTAATTACAGATAAGAAATGATGATCTTAACATTTTTGATGACCATGTGTATAAGTGCCCATACACAAGATGTCGTAAAGCATGGGATAATATTCAAACACGAAAATTCACTTCTAACTAGTAACAACGCTTGGAAAATATTTATGAAGCTAGACCCTAAGCCCTTTGAAACATTGTTCCAACAAGTTATAAGACTGGAGAAAAATACATTTGATCTGAAAGAATCAATTTTTCAATTTTTAAAATCAGACAAGGGACTACAAGCAACCAAAAGCAACCATAAAGAAAAGAAAGACATACCATCCCCTAACTATCCAAAAATCAAAATAAAAAGAATAGTAGATGATTTTGATGCAAAAATGGCCGAAATTGATAAAGGTATAGGACTCGGTAAAGCCATTGAAAAAAGAAAAAAAAGATCAATTAACGAAAACCAAAACTCAGATATCGGTAAAGAGACCCAAAATGTAATTGAACCAATAAAAACCCAACTTAGACAAAGAAAATTTTACGATGGAAAATATGCATTATTGAACGAATTGCCCACAGTATGGAATTTCTTCAAAGAACTATGGAATGGACCAAAACAAGTTAACAGGGCTGAGAACAAACCCGTACAAGAAGAAATAAATTTATCTGGAATAAAACCAACAAAAGTTGAAACGAGAGATATAACCAGTATTTCCCCAAACACACAACAAACCGCTACAATTGAAACCCAAACAACAAACATTGTATCTGACCTCGTGACGCGAACGAATAAAATACCAGAGATAATAAGAGGTATAGAAAATATTGAAGTAGGATCAAATTCGACTAATGGTACCAGCAAACCAAAATACAAGTTTAAATGTCAATACTTTTGTAGAATAATAAACGTTACAACGGAAGCTACCAAAATCAACACGACCTCCCATATTCCATATCTTACTTCTAATACCGAAGAAAATACAAACGAATTAATGGAAGTCTCCAAAAGTACCTCAAAGAAATACGAAACGACTACCTTCTGGAAATACGATACTCAGAACGAGGAAACCACAGCAGAAACTGAATTTACTCCAACAACAATCGAAACTGAACATACCCCAATAACAGAAGTGGAAGAAACATTCCCCTCGTCAAACCCCACGACGACTGACCCACAACCAATACAGTTAGACACCTCGATGTCAGAAATTACTACTGAAACTATCCCTGGTGTACTAATGCCAATTAAGAACAATGAAATTTTAATAACAGTAAGGCAACCATGGCAATCAACTAGCTGGCTATGGACTTCTACGAAGAAGGGAAGAATACAAGTTAGGTGGCAAATTCCTTTTGTCGAGACAGACTATGGTAGAACACAATGTATGGATGGAGACAAAAAATGTCAAGATGAAAATCACTGGCGAGAATGTTGGACAATAGATGGTAAAAAAAACTTGCGCGCGTCTGGCCATGGCTGACGAACCAGCAAAGAATGAATTAGAACCCCTCCCGGAATTAACCATGGAAAATGCCCATAAAATATCAACTCATCAGGCATTCCTCATATTATATAGACTAAGGTTAGAAGCGTTATTTGAACTGTTCAGTACAGAAATACAAAAACTTAAACAAAGCACTACACGTATATTTGAAGTATTTTTTCCGGAGGAGTAAATATAAAAGATCAACAAGTTTAATCCCAATAGTAGGGGAGCTTGCTTCTCGACTATTCGGCTTGTCAACCGAAGAAGATTTAAATATATTAAGAGATAATGTTAAAAGGCTCTATACAGCCATGAATACAACACTACATGTACAAAAAATACAAGCAAGTATCGCCAATTATCAAAAAGACAAAATCGAGGCCATATCCAAAAATATCTCAAGAACAGTCAGCACAATGAATTATTTAAAAAATGAAGTAGACAGAGTAATCTCTGATTCCAGCCTAACGATGGTGTCACTCGACATTGTTATTATGTCTTTGTTGAACTTAGCCACTGATGTCAGTAAATTTGAATTCGCGTTATTTGAATTAACAGGAGGATCCCTTTCTTACGACTTAGTGGATCCCTCGGATCTTAAGAACATCCTAAACGAAATAAAAACTGACTTAACATTTGGTCTCCACTTACCAGTAGAACCAGAAGTAGCTAACTTGTTTTTATATTATACCAAACTAAAGGTGCATATCACCGAGATCAATGAGCAACTGTTTGCTGTAGTCACAATTCCTTTGATTAATCAACAATCCATATATGACCTATACAAAATATCTACCTTCCCCATCAACATTAAAGAGACAAACTCCTTCATGAGCATCATCCCAGAAGCGGAATATATGTTAATAGATCAAGATAGAAGAAAATACGTACTAGCAAATGCCGAAGAATTAAAAGAATGCGTGTCATTTAAAAATTTGGTCTGCCAACTTACATTACCTATATATAACGTAAAGATAGGATCATGCATGCTAGATCTATTCCTAAAGGAATCGCAGCAACAAAATATTCCTGATTCTTGTGAAGCCTTAATAGGAAATACCAAAAGAGAAACTTTCATTAATTTGAGGAACGACTTATGGTTATTTACAGTACCTAAAAAGACGGTAGGAACCCTATCCTGCTATAACAATACAGAAAAAATTGACCCCAGCTATCGAATTGAAATATTATTACAGGACGTTGGAACTATTACAATCAAGCAAGGTTGCAGACTTGTAACTAAAGAAACAACTGTCCAAACACCTCTAATCACAACCAGCACTAACGTCATGAGCCCAAAAATAATAAACTTTCAAGGAATAAACTTGTCCTTCACGATTCCGAATATAAATGATGAGGAATCTAATACATCCATATGGCCAAAAATAGAGAAAATTAAAGGTACAATGCAATTAACAAAAATAAAGGAAGCGTTAGATATGCAAATACCCTTATTCACTGACGAAGACCAAAGATTGAAATATGTGGAGAGCCAATACGGTTTGTTCTCACCAAGCTCATGGTATAATATTATAATTACTATATTCATGGTATTTCTTATTTCACTAACAATAAGAGCGCTACTAACAATTAACTATGGGAAACTGCTGAAGCGAAAAAGGATAAATAATGATGCAATTGAAGCACAAGAGATGCATCAATTGAACCCTACTGCTCCTGATGATATTTAAGCCATTTTAACAGGGAGGATGTAATAATCCGGGGAAATTGAGAGGTCTTTCCCCGTACGTTAATATCCTTTCCCTACTGTAGGAAATATTGTTGGTGTATAACAGCTAAAAGGCTATGATGCAACATACTGTATTACTTTTTGGCATATACATCAAAAATACTTTTGGCAGAAAATCTTATGTAAATATAGACCTCGAACAAGCACGAAAGTTTCGTTCCTATTTTTTTATGTGCAAGAGATTTAAGAGGTCATCTCTTGTAATTTTGCTGTTCTATTCCAAAATGAAAACATTCCAAGGCGTAATAATTGAAAGGCTATGATACAAAATGTATTACTTTTCAACTAATCACGCATTGGAAGTTCTAAAAAATTTTATTGGATTAAAGTATGATCCAGAATATATTAAGACCTCTATGTAATCTTATATTTAACCACCCTCTTTAGTGCCGTGTTTTTATATTTACATGTAATCATAATAATATAGTAATAGTGTAATACCAATAAAACTATTCTTAATTACTATATGACCAAATATACCTCACGTTACTTCGAATGTACCTGAAAATTATTAGAATTTAAAACTTCAATTAAGAAATCGTACATTCAATTTCCCTTTGAATGTTTAAAAAATAATATTACTGTTATGCAATTATATGCTATTATTATGCAATTTCATATTACAATAATGCTTTATGTTATCGTATAACTAGTACCATTTTATATGTTAACAACATGATTCTGCTTGGAAATTTTTTTTACAGAATTTGGCATACTACTAACATTGGCCAACAAACGTCATGGTCAAAGACTACAAAACACCTATCATGATTTATCAACCACCGAAGAATGCCCGAAACACATCTGATCCAACCAGACAACTATCACCCAAGTGACATCCCAAATAGAACCAACTACTTACTATCATCATTCATTTCTGACTGAATAACGTAGACTAGAGAAGACGAAACATCCAGCCAGCGGGTACAACCACAACATACCCACCACGAAAACACCATAAATGATAACCCAATTCAATATGGAAACCCTCACAGACCTAATGAAGATTTAGAACAGGACATCCTAAATCCTAATATTTTTAACTTAGGAATCAACTACCAAGTAAGGTCTTAGATACTACTTCAGTCTATTGAATTAAATTAAGATAACGCTAAAGACAATTAAGATAACGCTTAAACTGCCGAAGAGAGCGGGAACAGGACGGAAGAACCGTAGTACCGGCGGTACTTTTGTACTTAAACTGCTGGGGATAGGTGATTCTGGGTCCCGCGCTTCCCATTTTGTAAAAGCGTAAAAACAAACAGTCTTTACTTTTGCAAAATGGTGATAAATTAGAAAATGACATTATATTTGTTCAATCAGTAAATAGGGCAAGGACACGAAAATTGTGATTGGTGTGAAATTAATATCCAGAACTAAATAGTGATGAACATTGAAAAAGTGCCAAATAGTGAATTATAAATTTAATTAAATAAAAGTGCCAGTGGAAATCTTTTTATCTTACGTTGTGTATTTTTATTTTTATTGTTAAAATGCCTGGGATCAATTAAAAATCAAATATAACAGTTAAAATTTCAAGTAAAAATGAACAATTGGAACCAGGTATTCGTGTGTAATAACAGTTAATGTCAAGTGTTGTGGTTAAATAATTTTCTTTTAGTGCTAGGTGCAGGACATATATATATAAGGTGACGGAAAATATTTCTTAAATTTTAAATCATCATTTATAAGGTTATGGAATTATAATAAAATTTTAATAGACAATAAGGATTAAATGCAATGTTTAAAGAAAGAGATTAGACTGATTGATGGGGACATCAATCTACAACGGGAAAGGGGATATGTAACATATAGACCAGCCCCCTCCCCTCTATAAAATTCAGGGCCAAATCCCTCATTAACACCCCCTTAGAAATCCTCAAATATAAGACCAAATCTCTCATCCATACTCTGCTAGAAACTCTTAAGTTCAGGACTAAATTTCTCAGTCATACCCCTTTAGTAAATTTCAATTAGAAAAAGGTTTGAATAAAATCATTTAGAATTTAGCAGTTGCTAAATTTAGCAGTCTGCGTAGTCCAACGCAGTTGGACTACGTGCATTTAGACAAGTTAAATGTTACTTAACAAGCTAACTAACTGGTTATTCTGAACTCTGGGTTTTTTCGACTCCAAACCAGAAAGGAAATCCTTGCCATGAAAATAACTTCTGGGTGCGGGACTAATCACATGATTGGATAATACCAATAGTAGCGGAGGTCAACCGCCACAGGTCACCAAGCCTGTCCGGGGAGTTCTGGTTTTAGAAATCGCGTTGGATATATCAGCCCAACGCAAGGAGCGAGTAGTCAGTTTTTCAGGAGAGATTTGAATAGTCAAGATCAATTGTTCATGTTCACCTTTTCATGCTATAAGTCATTGAAGCTATTTTGTCCAAGGTTGTATATTGTAAGTAAATAAACCTTATTGTATTTAATCATCTTCTGTCTATGTACTAGGGCATCAGGTACAGTTCCTCTAGCCTTCAGGTACGGTCCCAAGGGAATCTATATTTGTTTCAGGAGACCTCAAACAGCACTGAGATGGTTCTGTCTCCCAGGTTACTGGGGATTATATACGAAGCCTTTTTATTTTATTAATAATTTAGCTCCCATATCCACATTAAGCTATTAAGACTTAGAAAAGTCCCAAGCACCTCAAGGCAAAACCCCCTTAAGTAAACTTATCACTCCAAACCTATTATTTTACAAACCATCCCGTAACACAGACACTTACAGCAAACCACTTCTTCTCCAATAAAATTGCATCTTTCTAGAATTCTTTAACTGATGAGATGGTAACAGCCCCTACCACCAATGCTTTCAAATTTGGAGTAGATTGTGAATGGCTGAAGCAACCATGGAAAACAAAATGAGATGCTCCAAATTGGAATCATTGCCATCACTAACCAGCAACATCACAGGATTTACCTTAGTTGCTGGACAATGCAATTAAAGATGTAGCATTACTATTAAAAATGGTACATGCAGTGAGTATGCAGAAAGTAGAATAGCCAATGCACATGTTTTTCACAGTTAAAAGAAAGTTTAGAAGAATTGTAAAATAAGTCAGAAAACGAAGATTTGGACACTTGAAGCCATGGTAATAATATTGATAAAGTATAAGGTAAAAGGGCAGGTCAGGGAATCTTTTGAAAGAAACCCTAAACTTTCTTACAACTAATTTAATAGAATAATAAATATTTAAACTCCCTCTAGACATTGGGTAAATACACAGACCACTTCATGTAATCCCACAAATATTGTAGAATAGCAAACACTAATGCTATAATAATGAATGGCACTCAGGATTACCTTCAAATGATTTTCTGATTTGTACTTTTACCAAGTATAGATCTAAAGCACTGGTACTCAAGAATTCCAAAGAATAATTTTTAGAGGAACTATCTAAGGACAGTCTAAGGTACTCATTTGACAGACTATGGGTCAAACATTCAGCTCTACAAACAATGGAGTTTGAAAAAACTTTCCAGGGCTATACTGAAAGAAATACTGGCTGATGGCTAGGATGTATTTTATGGATAAGATTGCCAAAGATTGCGCTTTTTGGCTTACTATCAGGGGCCAAATGAAAATCAGGCTATGCTGGGTGGGAAGAGGTGTAAAGGAGGATTTACATAAAATTGGAACATCATGGAAAAGAGTGAAGAGTGAAGGGTTACAACAGAGGAGAGGGGCTCCATAAAAAGTTACTACCTTGATGGTACCAAATATGGCCCTGATATTTTTTTCTCTTGATGTATTGTGCAACAGGTGACTCTTGTCTGGACTCAAAGAAATCCAGTTACTAGAGTGATTGACTTTAAATATTGGATAAAAAAATATCAATTTAAATTATATCTGAGTGATATTTTTTGTTTTATTCTAGCATTTGACTTCAATCACTCCAAAGAGCAAGTTAAGATAACACTGAAATATGGATAAAATGGAATAAAACACAATAATCTGACTACTGGAGAAAGAATTCTATGTTTTTTTAGTGTTTTTGGTCAGTTTGATATATATCCTAAGACTATGGACAAGACCATTATGAAGGGTGTTGCATTATCAGGACAATTGCTAGGCCTATTGAATTGAAGGTCTGTAGGTTCATCCCTGAAAGTTGTGTTTTCCTAACCTAAACCCTTTCTGAGATAGCAAGAAGTCAATTAACTAGAATTTTACTGAAAAGGCAAAATTCTAGTTAATTGACTTCTTGCTATCTCAGAAAGGGTTTAGGTTAGGAAAAATAAACTTTCAGGGATGGATCTACAGGCTAAAGTATGTCCTGGGAAGGTATTCTAAAGTACATACCTCCACTCCTTCTCCCTCTAGAGGGCTCTGAAATTTGCCTACATGACTGGTCTATACCTACTGAAATTTTTGCAAAACAACATTTTACCTTAATTTTCAGTTACTAGTTGCTTTTTCTCTGCCTTTGGTTCTGAAAATGCAATTCCTGTTATTTGAGTATAATTTTGAGCCATATTAATGGTTTTTTTTCAAAATTTAGGAAATGAATTTGCATATCTTTAAAACCTTATAAAATGGAACTGAGCAAAGTTATGAAGCTGAAAACAATTTTTTTGTACTTCAATTAAGCAGAAGATCCATTTTGCAAGGCTTCACTTTTATAATGTACATATTTTTAAAGGTCAGGGCCCTCTGAAGGGAGAAGGAGTAGAGGTAGTTGCTTCAAAATACCTTCCTGGAACATACTTTAGTCTGTAGATTCATCCCTGAAAGTTTCATTTTCCTAACCTAAATCCTTTCTGAGATAGCAAGAAGTCAATTAACTAGAATTTTACCATGTTGGTAAAATTCTAGTTAATTGACTTCTTCCTATCTCAGAAACGGTTTAGGTTAGGAAAACACAACTTTCAGGGATGAACCTACAGACCACAGTATGTCCCGGGAAGGTATGTTGAAGTAACTACCTCTACTCCTTCTCCCTCTAGAGGGCCCTGACCTTTGATGACCTTTAAAATATGTGTTTTATAAAAGTGAAACAAATTACAACAAATTGTTTTCAGCTTCATAACTTTGCTCAATTCCATTTTATAAGCTTTTAAAGATATGCAAATACATTTCCTAAATTTTGTACAAAAAACCTTGATATGACTCAATGTTCTAGGCAACTCAAATAACAGGAATTGCATTTTCAGAAGTAAAGGCAGAGAAAAAGCAACTAGTATGCTAACTGAAAATTAAAGTAAAATGTTGTTTTGTCAGATGTTCAATAGGTATAGACCTGTCATGTAGGCAAATTTCAGGGCCCTCTAGAGGAAGAAGGAGTAGAGGTGGGTACTTTAAAGTACCTTCCTGGGACATACTTTAGCCTGTAGGCCCATCCCTGAAAGTTTCATTTTCCGAAACTAAACTCTTTCCAAGATAGCAAAAAGTCAATTCACTAGAATTTTACCCGAGTTTCGAATGTTACAACTATTCGTTTTATTTCTTTTAGATAATGAATCTTGATCCATAATTATGCAGTTGGGTACAAAGTTCCTAGGCTGCCAACGTTCTAACTTAGGCTGTAGCTGAGATTTTTTAAGAATGGTTTAGTTACTTGGATTTACATCAAAAGACAACTTTCAGGAGCAACTAAAAAGAATAAAAACAACTACCCACCAGTTGACTACTTTTACTCGTTCACGTTTTCTAAATTCAAATTTCGGATTTCCTACAAAATCACCAAATTTCTTAGGCCGTTCCTAGGGTTGCTGGCCTTCGGGGAAATATTAATTACAGCACACCTCCCAACTTCAGCATAAGCAAAAAAAGGCAAATCGAAGTGACAAAATGGATCAAAGTGAGTGATTCCCTTGCCGTGGCACACCTCTAAGCCACTACATCTGGGGCAACTGCTCTGATCACCTTCCCCCTAAGAGCGGCTTTGTTAGGACCAAAGTATAAAATGAACATTTTTTTTAAATAGACTATAATATTTAGAAATATATAAAATACTTTTTGAAAAACATAAGAAAGTATTCTAAATCCATTTTTTTTCTACTGACCATTGGTATTTGGTCCATATTGAAGTATCCTGGATGTAACTCCTTTCCACGTTTCCCTTTCATTTTCCAGAAAATAAATTTGTTACCCTCATAGGTTTCTCATATACTTTTCATACACTTCCTTTCATTGCTCTATCTTTTCTAATATTAAACTGTTCATAAAAACATTCTTCTTTTTCAGCAGTCACGCGCTTTTCAGTCGAGACTATTCAGCCCTTTTCCTTTTGACTCACTCTGTGAGATGGACAGTGCTTCTGAGTTGGTTTGTCCTTATTTGTCCTGAATCTGCTCAGATTCCTTGAAGTAAACCTTTCGAATCTAGGAGTTGAATTATAAGAGATTATATGTAGTTTTGTGCTCTGTTTGCAGGTATGGTCAGCGAGAGTCTTGGCTGATAGTGAAATTTTGTGGTGTTTGAAGCATTCTAACATTTTACATTGCAGTGTATACTATGCAGACCTCAGAATATTACATTCAAATAGGCAATGGTCAATTGTTTCATTTTTAAGATTACAAGACCTGCAAAGGGAAGAATAGGCCACTTCACCACTTGAATTATTGAACTGATATGAAAATGCCTGAAAATTTAGCCCATTTGATCCAGACTTAATTCTGTGATAAATCTTAGAAAGGTGCTTATTGGGGAAAGGTGACAGTGTTGGATTATTCAATAAAAAAACCTTCCCACCGCCGTCAAACACATTACCTCTGCGTTCCATAGCGACCATGCTCTCCTATTTATTTATTTTCTACCTTTACCCAGGTATCCTATCTTTTCAATTTATCATTTTCCAAAAAAATTCTTTTATTTCATATTGCCCTTAATAGCAAGGTGCAGCTCCTTTGTCAGTACATTAAAACAAATTTCACTTCATATAAAAAAATAAATCATACCCGAACACAATCATTGGGTCTTGCGTTGCTGGGCAGTTAAAATTCATATAGATATACAAATTTTTCATTCTGAACCTTAGTCATATAAATATATATATATTCTTGAAAACGGCTCCACATTTTCTTTGGAAATTCGTATCCTGGTATTTTTTGGCTTAATGAAATGGTCAAAATAGGTCACGAGTTTGAGAAAAATTCGTTGAGCTTCAATTTTTATTTTTTTTGGGGGGGAGGGTCCCATGAATCTTTATTAATACACTTCAAGAGTTCACATAAGATTAGCAGCGGGAAGACTTGGAACGAGTCAAAAACAAAAGTAAAGAACAAAAAAATATGCGGTTACAAAACATGCGACAATGAGAAGTGGAACGGATTCAAAATGGAAGTGAACAAGAAAGAAATATGCAGTTTAAAGATATGTCACAGCGAGAACAAAGAAATATGCAGCTAGAAAATAAGTGGGAAAAAGACTTACAGGCGATAGCGAGAAAGCAAGTTTAAGAACTGCAATTGGTCAATTATGCTGATTCGTTCTGCACATCATAAATAAAGTGCCGAACAAAGAATTGTGTTTTTAGAAGACCAGTAACAGCAAATATCAGAACGAATCAAAAATGAGAGTGAAGAAGATAGAAATACCACGCTAGAAGAACAACACCATCAAAATCTTCAACGCTAATAAAACATGGTGCGAAACTCAACAAAAATCTACAAAGGTGCCATAAACTTACGCAATTATTAATTACAAATCATTTGAGCCATTTAAGCTATACGAATTCCCTATGGAGTTCTCTATTTTCCCAAGGAAATAATAGAAAACCAAGGTGAATCATTTGGAGGTTGCTGCTTACAACGAGAATCAGCATATCCAAGCCTGCCACATACCGAGTGCCTTGGCTCAGTCTCGAAAATTTTTGGCCCCAAAAATGATCTAAAAATGTTACAAATTTAAGGAAGAATTTACGTTTTTTCCCAGGGTGGTTGTTTCAAACCTATGACGACGCCATGAAATCAAGAAGAGACTCACATTATCTGTGGTTAGAAAACAAGTGACAACGAGAATCAATATATACAAGCTTGCCGCGTAGCCGTGCCGGAGCCAGGCCTCAAAATCGGCTAGTTAGTTTTTAATTGGCATATTGACATTTCTGGCCACAAAAAACTAAATAGGTCACAACTTAAAGCTAGTCGCTTGAAATGTTTTTTCCAGGGTGGTTGTATCGAGCCTACTAAAACATTTTGACATCAAGAAGGGGTTGCAGTTAGAAGAAAAGCGACAATGGGAATCAATATATACAAGCTTGCCGTGTAGCTGTGCCGGGGCCTGCGGTTAAAAGAAGTCTGAAGTAGAAGGTGCTAAAACCACATCCAGCACCAAAAGACGGTGCTAAAAGGTGCTAAAACCACATCCAGCACCAAAAGACATAGAGTTCAGGCTAACAGTGACCGAATTACAAAGTTGTAATTTTTACAAAGGTTTTATTATCTAATTTAAGGTCCATTTGCTTAAACCGAGTACAAACAAAATGAAATGATTTAACTTCCAATGGCTGGAAACGATACGTCAAAAGAACAAGAAAGAAATTCTTGTCCAAGAGCCCGGACCATCTAATGCAACAAGACATATCCAAAAAGCTAAAACAATGGGTAAGGGAAAATGTTTGAAGGCTTGTTTAATGAAAATTAAGCACAACTAAATGTTAATCGAAAATAAGCGAAAGTGAGAATCGCAACAGTTAAAGCAAAAGACATGGAACAAATGACAGCAAGTCACATTGAATTGTAAACAAAAATTTTGAACAGCGATCTATGGTTAGGAATTGGAAAAGACGTTTGTTTATCCATAACGTCTTAAGAAATTATATAACATGATGTATGAATCCAAACGATTAAAATAAAAAGGCATGGAAAAATGTCTGAGGCAACGATAAATGGAAATGAACGACAAAATCTGCGATTGGAAGATAAGTGACAACAATGATCACATCAAGTCGTAAGTGAATTCTCTTCTTAAAAGGAAAACAACAGTGAAAACCAAAACGAATCCCAGAAGAGTACAGATCATATAAAAGGTATTATTATCTGAAGGATTAAGAGGAAAAACGAATTGAATTCACGCCCAAATTTTATAATTCATGTAAAATTGCTGATTTGACACTTCATGACTTAAAGCTAAAGAACAACTCGATGATTATGCCAAATTCGTTTAGAGCCTTAATATTAAAAAAGTCATGTAACACTTCTTAGAGAAAATGAAAGAGTGTATTATGAAAATTCATTTAAAAATTCTGATTCTCCGAAAAACTTGGAATTTAATTAAGGATAAAATTGGAAAAAATAAAAAGTTATCACCTCCTGAGGTATTAATTAATATAAATTGTGTAGAAGTTGGAAAACCGCAAGATGTTGCTAATATATTTAGTGATTATTTTGCTACTGTTGGTCAAGCAATTGTTTCAGCAGGAATAGATTTGTCCCCTTACAGGTCGCATAAAGAATATTTACCTCCCAATGAATGTACGAGCATATTTCTGGCCCCTGTTAGGTTTGCAGAATTCCATATGATTATCAAAAATATAAAAAACGGTAATTCAGTGTGATATGATGAATTATCAACACATTTGTTAAAGAGTATTGCCGGAGTTATTTTTGAACCACTTATCCACATTTTCAATATGAGTATCGATTCAGGTATATTTCCTAGTAGATAGAAAGTTGCCCGAGTAATTCCGTTGTATAAACAAGGCGATAAATCTGATGTAAGTAATTATCGTCCAATTGCAATTTTATCGCTATTATCTAAAGTGCTTGAAAATTTTTTAAAAGTTCAAGTTTTTTTATTTCAACATTCACAAATAAATAAATAAAATACAACACTTTTGCGCTGGAGAAAACCTATGAGGGTTTGTATTCGCACGAAAGTCCACATATCTACTAACCTATAATAACAAATTCAATCTCGCTTACTCATTAATACACATACTCTCCTTGCCCCCTTTCATTCCTCCCAACCCTACCTTACCCCCTGCCCACACTTACCTCCCTAGCCCCACCCTTACCTCCCGAACCCACCCTTTCTCCCCTAATCACCCTGCCACCTAAAAAAATTCAACATTTATCCCTGCCCCCTTTCATTCCTCCCAACCCCACCTTACCCCCTGACCACCCTTACCTCTCTAGCCCCACCCTTTCCTCCCGAACCCACCCTTTCTCCTGTTCTCCCCTTATCACCCTGCCACCCATAAGAAATTCAACATTTATCCCCCAAAAAATAATCTTTTAATTTCTTTTTAAACTGAGGTACGTGTTCCGCCGCCCTAATGCTCACTGGTAGTCCATTCCATACACTTGGACCCAGGTGTTTCATTGAGAATGAAGACCGGGTACAATGACGTAAATCCACAATTATATCACTACTTTGCCTTGTTCCATGATTATGCAGATCACTATTTGTTTGGTAAAAACTCTTAAAGACATCCAGGGCTAGGCCATTCACACATCGAAACACAAATACAGCAGCCTGGTAATCTCTTATCTGACCGATATTAAGGAGCTTCAGCGACGTAAAGCAAGCACAGGTGTCATGCAAATCCCGGGCATATTTACCTATTGTTCTAACAGCTTTATTTTGTAGAATTTGCACTCTTCTATAGTTGGATGAAATAGCGTCACTGTGACATCTCCATGACAGGTGGCAATCCAGATAAAAACCAAGATAGCGGAGATGATCAACTTGCTGAATTGGTTTACCACATAAAGTTACGAGTTAAAAGAAAGGATTTCTAGCTATTTAGATAAAATAAATTTCTTTACCAAATATCAATTTGAATTTAAGGCAAACCGTTCGACATAACACGCAGTTGCAGCTCTTTTATTAAAAATAAATCATTGTTTAGATGATGATTTCCATGTGGCTACCGTTTTCTATAATATAAAAAAAGCATTTGACACTTTAAATCATGAAAATCTTCTTGACAAAATCATAAATTCCGGCATAAGAGGGCAAGGATTACAAATTATTAAATCATACCTGTGCGGACGCAAAATCACAGTAGCTGTCGGTGGAAAAATGACTATCTTATTGATATTGGTGTCCCCCAAGGCTCAGTTTTAGGTCCACTTTTATTTTGATTTATATTAATGATCTTCCACGAGGTTTGCACGAGAATATTAGCCATGCAATTCTATTTGCAGATGATACAGCTATAACAGTTAAAGCTAGGGATTCATCGACGTTGCTCGAAAATATGACTATAAGTGTTACCTCAGTAAATCGATGGTTTGTTTCCAATAATCTAGTACCAAATTTTACAAAAACCAATTTTACGGTTTTTGGTCGTTCAAAACGTGCCACTCGAGAGATTTCTTGTCAGGAGCTTCAGGTTGGTGATAAAAAATTTGTAGGGTCCAATCATATCGTTATTTAGAAGTTTCTCTTGATCCCCTTGTCATTTCATAATCATATTGAGTATTTAAGATTAAAACTTGCTCAACATATTGGGTCGATGTATCGTGTGAAGAATATTTTTCCTTTTACCATTTTAAAAATAGTTTACCACTCTCTAATTACTTCTTGTTTGATACATTTTGGAAGCATATAAAACCCTTACAGGTGCTACAAAATAGGGCAATAAGAATGCTTGGAAATTTCTTACATCGACCTTCAAAACTTGAAAATTTTTCGGAAACTAAAACATTATTCCTTTTCTTAAATTTGTTAGATTTAAATATTATACGAGTATTAAATACTTCCATATGGCATTTTCAAATCCAAAATTCTAAAAATTATTTCTATGACAAATCTCTGTTAATTTTACTTCCTCGTTCGGATTGTCGGAGGTCTGGGATGTACAGAATTCCTTTTGTAAGTTTTGAAAGGTCAAGGTTTTCGATTAGGTACCAAATACCTTCATTGCTAACAATTATAATCTGAATGACAAAATTCTGTTTGATCCATCCCAAAAATCTCAACTAAATTTAAAGAAGCAAATATTAAAGATTGTTTGCTAAAATTTTGATTATTCACCATTGATGATGGAAAATTAAATTATTTGATATTCTTATTTGTGTGTTTTTTTTTGTGTCCCTGTGTCTGGGATGGCCTCCCACGCCCCTCCTGCCCGATATTTATTTATTTACTTATCCTTGTTACTTCTCCTTTATGAGTTTTTTCTAATTTGTTTGTCTTTTGCCGTGTTAAATTTTGGATTCATTATTACGATGATATGTTGATGTTTTTTCTATATTTTTGCACTGTCCCAGCCTTACGAGCTCTGCTCTCTGTTGGGGCATAATGTTTTTTTTTTTGTATTTTTTAAGTTGAATAAAGAAAGTTGAAAGTTGACGCCATATTTAAGAGTTCCGGAAGAAAACGAATTCATTAAAATGGATGATTTTTTCATGCATTAACAGGACGAAAAAATGAATTCACGCCAAACTTTATTAGCTCAATCATTATTGCTTATTTGACACCTCGTTGCTTAGAATAAAAGAATAGCAAATATATATTCTCCCTATAAACCAACAACCGCCTATTTGTTTAAAACATCTTTCTGTTAGAATCATAGGCCTTGTTAGTATTTTTCCCATTGTGGTTGCATCAAACCTAACCTGAAGTCTTGACATTAAGAGGAAATTTACGTTATCTGCAGTTAGAACACAAGCGAAATTGAGAATCAATACACACAAGCCTACCAAGTGCCGGGGCCCGGCCTTGGAATTGGCTACATTTTTCCTAAGGTGGTTTTATCAAACCCATATTGACACTGAGACATCCACAAGAGGCCTCACACTGAAGACACTCCAACTAGTAGTTGGAGAGACTCGAACTATTAGCTATTATTTGTGACTGCAACAGCAACTCAAGCGTTTCCACTGTTACATGATTTCTCAAATTATTTAGTTTGCGAAGTAATACCAAAGGTTGAAAAGTATTGCAAAGTTAATGCACCAGCTGTTAGGTGGTCAGTGAATACTCTTGGGAAGAGGAGCCAATAATTTTTCGAGAACTTTCTTGAGGTGTCATTGGAGGAATACATTCGGACTAGGGGTACAACATGGATGATGAGGGAGTTGAAACTGTTATAGAAGCTGAAACTATAAAAAATCAGAATTTTTGTAAGAATACAAGCATAAAAAACCTACCTTTAATACAGATTTCCAAAATTTAAAACCCATTAACTTCAACTTGCCTTCCAAAACATAATATCATAAGAGAATTTGCAACGTTCGGTCACTAAAATGGAAACACCCTCAAAAGAGCAAGCAATCTGTAAAAAACTGCTTATTGTGATGTTAAAATGAATAAGAATCAGATTAAAACCAACAACTTTTTTCCCAACGAAAGTACAGAGTGACGTTAATGCTTAGATGAAGCATTACATTTAGGATATAACTTATCCTTAGAATAGTATAAAAAATGAACAGGAATTATGTCATGACAATAGCATGTTTAGAGACCTCCCCAATAAAAAAAAATTTATATATATAAAAATAAATATACAAGTGAGGGATTAAACACGGGATGGGTGCCGCTGGTCTCTTACTTTTTCCATTAGATTTGAATACTTTTCTGAAAATACAAATTCAACCAATGTTTAACTGCATGATTTGTTTACTGACGGTTTCTCAAAATACATCGACTGAACATCCTGTTGTTTAAAAAAGTGCAATATGAGCCCTCATTCGAAAAGCCTTATAATTTCTTTTCAACATTTCGTCACATTGTTTTGCATAGAACCATTCTTCTATGTATCAATGAGATAAAAGAATCAAGATTTAGCGTAAGGAGCATAAGGTTTGAATTAGGCAATAACAAGGATAATTTACTTTCGTTTCATTTTTTAATGTTGTCTTCGCGATGAATCAAATTGGCAATCGAAGTCCTTTTCACATTTTACCGTTACATAGAAGGTCCTTAATTCTAGTTCGATGTTTATTAAAAGACCATTTTGTCATCCTGTTTGTTTTGGTCATCGCAAAAATTTAACTACAAAATCTGTAAATGTATAACCTATCATCAGATGAATATAACCAAATGTCCTGGTTCTTATGCGTCATCATATAGTTTTATCATTTTTATACGCTGTTGCTTTTTTCTGTTGCAAATTCGTCGTTAGTCTAATATTCCGTCAATGTAGTTTCTTCAGGGCTCCAATTTTTGGGGGAAGTAATATTCTATTAAAACATTGAAGCATCGCTCATTGTCAGAATTTTAGGGTAGACACTATCTTCTTTAGTGACGATGAGGGTACCACTACAAACGAGACGGCTATATATAATGCCTGAAACTTGAAATACAAGTAGCAGGCCCTTATTTATGCCTACTACACTTAGGTGTACTAGGATACAGTTTTCAGTCCTACCCCCCAATAGCAATGTTCAGTCCGTGTTATATTTCATGAATTTGGATATACGTACTATTTTTCTTTTATTATTATTATAATTTGATATTATTTAATTCTAGAAAACAAATCTGCTGATTTCTTTCTTTTTTTAAAAAATTGGTTTTATTTTGAAATACGAATCAAGTTTTGATGAGAAGTATAATAACACTGTGAGCCCATCTGGTCCCATTGAGGTGGCGGGAGAGGGTTTGATGCAATTACAATGCCACATTGGGAATGAGCATTGAATAAGGAACCAAATACTATTTTTCCCCATCTGATTTCTTTCATTTAAACACAATTAGTAAATAATTGCCTACCTGACAATTTACCCCTAGTATGTTTTTACCTGATAAAATTTCTAATTAATTTACCCATGTTGATCCAAGTAGCACCTGTGGAGAAATGCTGCCTATTCAATCGAGCAGTTCCTTTTAGATATTCAATCATCTGCTTACATATGTTTAAGCCTGCTTATTCAGAGTATTTCAAGTTACAAATGGCTAAATGCATTGCCAAAATTACTATGTCTATAAAAAGCCTCGTTTTCATTCTCTGTGGGAGCAAGGCACCATTAAAAAAAATATATAAAGAACTAACAGAGATAAATAAGAAAAACTATAAAAAATAATGACAATTTAGCTTAATAGTTTCTAATTTCTTTGATAATACTGATTCAAAATAGCGAGAATGATGCCAGAGTTGGCAAAATGCATAAGGAAAAGACCTTAAAACAAAGAGATCACAAGACATTTTTTTCAACCTTTATTCTGCATGAAAAAATTATGCCTGAACAGGTACAGGAGGTGGAACAGCAGTCACTTCTGATAATAATGCGGCAGCCTTCAAATCCTCATTATAGGTACTATCTTCCTTTGGCTCAAGAACTGCAATGTGGTCAGGAAGGGGCTTCTTGGGACCTATTTTGTTATTTGGATCCCATGGCAACATGATTTTCACTTTAATGCCCAAAACACCTGGAATGACACATTTACTTACAATTTTCAACTTAATGCATAAACTAGACAGGAAGTATCCAGTATTTTTGCAAGTATTGTAACACTAGAAGCCTCAGTACATTTTTGAGAATACACCGTAAAAAAAAAAAAAAAAAAAAAAAAAAAAAAAAAAAAAAAAAAAACTATTCAGGATTTAACGATAGAAACATGTATAATATGTTGTTATATGCTTTTATCTGTCTTAGCAATGGTCACCTACTTTGAAACATTATTTAAAACTAAAAATCGGGTCATCACAGAGTACAGACTACCACATGACTTACAATAACAGGAAAATCTGTCATCCGAAACTCATTTTCCAACCAAAATTACAGTTCCTCTAACAAAAATAGGTTTTATAGCAGCTTCTATGATTATTGCTGTGTCAAAATTTGTCTCAAAATGGTACCTTTTTACACTTCATAGAAACTCTCCTGAATTGCATTAAAGCCAGCCTCAAATATTAAACGGCAATTATTCAGTTTTAAGTGATATGCCAAGTTCTAGGTCACTCGGATTATCAAAGTAATAATGATCGGCGTTGCCTATCAAAAAGGCACAGGTGAAACACTGAAATGTAGCTTAGTTTTTCAGTTTGAAGAATCGACAAGTTTCATTACCTGCTTTGAAACTTCTAGTATGCATCTATAATTTTGGGGCTAAAGACAATTCCTTTAAACCCACCAAACTGGAGTATCTCAGTCACATGACACCATCTAATATGTGTGTGTTAACATGCGTCGGGGCTTACAATATATAACCTATCACCATTGCTGACAATGGTGATAAAAGACGTAAGTTAAGATCCAAGCATAAAATAAAGTTTTTAAGCATCATGTCCGTCAAATCCTTTGATCAATTAAAATTTTTGGCTATATATCGCCTGAAGCCACTTTGGATTTCCATTTTGCTGTTTCTGCCAACAACTCTGTAACAAAGATCTTTCATTGTAACAAATCTTTCTGTAACAAAAAAAAATTCATTTTTAGTCTTAAAATAGCAACTTATCTTGGCGACAATAATATATTTTTGAAACATTTAAGAAAGCGCTTAACTTCCTTTAAGAGCTAAAAAAAAAAAAAAAAAAAAAAAAAAAAAAAAAAAAAAAAAAAAAAAAAAAAAAAAAAAAAAAAAAAAAAAAAAAAAAAAAAAAAAAAAAAATCAAATATACCTATTTGTTAAAATTGGGACAACCTTTTACTAGAAAGTTAATATTTCTCTTGTTTGAAGCAATAATTCCGCGTAGGCCTACCCTTGAGATAAAAACAACACAAGAAAGTGCAATATTTGCCATAGGAGCTTTAAGTTTCCTTACTTTTGTAAATTATTATATCGCTTTTTCCCTTTCGTTTCTTCAATACTTGATCAATTCCATTCAATACAAAAATTCAAATAAGATTTTTGTATTTTTTTTATATAAGGCTGCAATCCATGCAAAAGCTGGTTTTTTAACTTAGTCATCACCAGCCACAAACATGATCTAATTGCCCCAAAAGTCTACCATTAACTAAATAAAGAAGCATTTTCACTTTGACCTTTTACCGACAATTAAAAAAAAAAAAGTTTTTTTTTACTGAAAGTAAGGAGCGACATTAAAACTTAAAACGAACAGAAATTACCCCATATATGAAAGGGGCTGCTCCCTATTCAACACCTTGCTCTTTGCACTGAAGTTTGACTCTTTCTCTCAACTCTACTTTTTAAAACAGTAAAAACTTTAGCGTAAAGAGCAGGGCGTTGAATAGGGAGTAGCCCCTTTCATATACGGGGTAATTTCTGTTCGTTTTAAGTTTTAATGTCGCTCCTTACTTTCAATTAAAATAACTTGTTTTTTTTTTTATTTAATTTCTGAACGTTTTTAGTTAATCTATGTATTGATTTTGGCTCTCTGCAGATGAATAATTAAAGCGAAGATTGCATATTTATTTATTTGGCTAAATGGCTTTCCCATAGTTTTGATCGAATGATTTTGAGAAAAAAGGAGGGGGAGGAGGCCCAGTTGCCCTCCAATTTTTTGGGTACTTAAAAAGGCAGCTAGAACTTTTAGTTTTTACGAACGTTTTTATTAGTAAAAGATATACGTAACTTAAGAATTAGCATACGTAACAAACTTCTATACTCTTATATTTTTATTACGTATATGAGAGGGTTCGCCCACTCGTCAATAACTCTTTACATTAAAGCTTAAATTTTGTCCCCTGAATCACAAAGGCCGTAGAATAAATAGTTGAAATTACTAAAAATCCTTTAGCGTAAAGAGTGAGCTATTAGGAGGAGGTGAACCCCTTATATGCGTAATATTTTCTGTCCGTTTTGAGTTTTAATGCTACTCCTTACGTTTCAGTTGAAAAAAACTTTTTCATATTTATTTTCTCATTGTTTTTTTAAATAATGCTAGAAAATGCTGCGCCCCCTTTATGGAAATCTTCGTCCCCCATGACAAATTTACTCCATGGAAATTTCCCCCACGTAACCCCCTTTTCTCAACCCCCCCCCTCCCGACCAAAAAATCCCCCTGAAAACGTCTCTACACTTCCCAATAACAATTACTATATGCAAACACTGGTCAAAATTTGCAACTTATAGCCCCTCCCACGGGGATTGTGGGGAGTAAGCCGTCCCCAAAAACATAGTTATAAGGTTTTTCGACTATGCTGAATAAAATGGCTATCTCAGAATTTTCATCCGATGACTTTGGGAAAAATGAGCGTGGGAGGGGGCCTAGGTACCCTCCAATTTTTTTGATCACTTAAAAAGGGCATTATAACTTTTCATTCCCGTTCCAATGAGCCCTCTCGCAAAATTCTAGGACCACTGGGTCGATACGATCACCCCTGGGAAAAAGAAAAAAAAAAAAACAACAAAAAACAAACAAACAAATAAACACACATCCGTGATTCGTCTTCTGGCAAAAAATACAAAATTCCATATTTTTGTAAATAGGAGCTTGGAACTTGTACAGGAGGGTTTTCTGATACGCTGAATCTGATGGAGTGATTTTTGTTAAGATTCCATGACTTTTAGGGAGTGTTTCCCCCTATTTTCTAAAATAGGGCAAATTTTCTCAGGCTCGTAACTTTTGATGGGTAAGACTAAACTTGATTAAACTTACATATTTAAAATCAGCATTAAAATGCGATTCTTTCGATGTAACTATTGGTATCAAAATTCCGTTTTTTAGAGTTTTTGTTACTATTGAGCCGGGTCTCTCCTTACTACAGTTCGTTATCACGAACTGTTTAATCAGGAAAATAAATCAGCCAATGACCTTGCGAAAAAAATATTTCTTTTTTTTCAATCTAGGATAAGAAAATGAGGTTTGCAATATACTACTTTATTTCAATAAATAAAACGCGCCTTACAAATAACCTGCTACCTTGTCAGTTATAAGAAAAGTTTTCACGGACTATTTTTGGGCACATTTCCCCCTTGGGTGGTTAATGTTGTACAGTTAGGGACGGTCTGATCTACCAACAATCGCATTGAAAATTTTCATTTTTCTTGCGAGAGTTAATAAGATTTTGAAAACTTACAATTTTCGAGAGTCCCAAGCATTCAATTTTGCGAGTATTCACTTCAGTTTTTTGGGAGAGGTGCCAGAGAATCTTTCATACCTTTTGTGATAATTTTTCCAAGGAGAGAGCAAAGCAAAAAATAGTACATTATTAAGCCTGGAATTTCAGCTTCTTCCACAAAAAAGGCATATAAGGAGATATACCTAAACTGGATAAAATTCTCAAAAGGGTATAGTACCTGTTCTAAATGGTCTTTTTTCTTATGTATTTTTACCCAAAACTGTCCCAAAACCAAGAATAATTCCCTTTAACAAATAATCTTTATGGATACAAGTAGTAATATTTATGAAAAATATCCTTTTCTGTTTTGAAAGCAATTTTATAAGAAAGGTGACCTTAGAACCCCTAGTTTAGTTTGCCTAAGAGGTTACATGTAATCACAGGCAGCTCTAGTAAACTAGACTTTCCAGCATAATAAAGAGAGCACATTAAGTGAAGTGGAACATATAATTTTCATTTTATACCAAGAACAGGACATTAGTACTTATGTCTAGATGTTATTTTGTTACCTAAAATAAATTCATGCATGGTAGAATACCTTGTCTGAGAAGGACGTGTCGAACAGCTGTATCAACATACTGATTGATAGGCTCTCCAGAATGAATCATAAGACCATCAACGAATTTCATGGATTTGGCTCTCTGTCCTCTCAGTTTACCAGACACAACAACTTCACAGCCTTTGGCTCCTGATTCCATAATAAATCGAAGAACACCATAGCAGGCCCTATAATAATGTGCAGAAAAATCAAACAAGATTGCAGAAGTAATATTCACAAACATTTTTATATTTCAGTAAGACAATAAATAGCTACTAATTCCTTCAATTGAAAGTTGACAAGGCAAGTGTTTTGTAGCCTATTTTAGGATGTTCTAAATTGCTACGTTATATAGCTGATAATAACATGAATCTCGTGCATAGCAATCACAGTTTTGAAAACTCCCACTGTAAAAAAAAAAAAATTATTTTACAGTCAAGTCTACAACTCAATTGCACATATAGTCAATGAACGTAATCCATGCTCAAATATTAATATTTGAAATTGAGTTTGAAGAAGTACATTTGCGCAAAATTTCTTGGAAGGTGACTCCAATAGAAGGCTTGAGTAGGGTGCGATTGATAAGGAGTGTTAACCAATGTACTAGTCCTAGATGGCTTGATGGATCAACGAGTTTGTAAGATCAGCAATATTGCTATACTAAGCAAGGTGACAATAATTTTTTCACAGGTTAAATAAATGTCCACTTATTTTTCTGCTTTATTAAGAGAGCTGGAAATTTGGATATCAAAGGAAATATAAAGAGAGAAAACATAGGAAAGATAAACTGAATATAAAACCAAAGACAAATATAGAGAACATAATAATCTGATATACGATCACTTATTTTACTTCTAATCATTTTTTTTTATTCTACAAACATTGATTCATAGATATACCAAGAATACAGAGAATAATAATATAAAAATGCTAAAACTGTAGAGCTAAAAGGGTGTCAAACATATCTTACCTCCTTACAGCAAGACCGCCAATCAATTTATATCTAAGTGATTCTGCCTGAGCAATGGCACAAAGACCACGTGCAGCCACTTTTTCAGCATAAAGCTCAATTGCACCTTCTTGAAAGCCAAAGCGTTTTTGGACAACTGAAGTTAGTTCTCGGATCCTAAAAAGTATTACAATATGATGGGAGGGTGATGTAAATTGAAGAAAAGAACAAATACCACATTTTAATTCATACACCTTTTGATTTTGACTAACTGATATAATTTAACGTATTCAAGAATTGTGTCTATAGGTTTAAAAATATAATTCATATTCACTCATTTATTGAATCAACAAAATTTATCCATACATTTCGGCTTTTCTCTCTAATTAATAATTTATTTAGGTTATTATTAAAGCTTGTTTTTATTAATTTTGATAATTCATTTTTGACTGCATTAGTTATTCGCTATGTATTTTCACTTAAGTTATAATTCATTGCTTGGGAATGAATGTCTTTTTTTAAACAAAAAAAACTACCTTACATAATATCTAGAAATTCAAAAAAAAAAAATAAAAAATAACCAAGTAGCTCATCCACAAGAAACTATTATTTCATCATTCCATGTTTCAACAACATCTGAATAAAAAAAGAAGCTTAGTTGAAAATAAAGCTAAATTTGCTACAAATTCAGGCATTCATTTTGTCAAAATAAGATATAAGAGAGCAGTGCTTCATTGCAAAGATTCCCTTATTATAATGACGATTAACACTGTAGTAATTATCATGGCTTGATACACTTATGATTGCCACAATAAAGCAAAATTTAATTTGCAAAATGTCTCACTTTTTAGAATATTCAGATTAAAGAATTCAGATAAAAAGGCAGTTCACCAGGTCATAGTCAAGATAAGAAGAACAGTAACTCCCTACTAAATTGCACTACTAAAATTTGCATTTCATTTTTCAAAAAAAAACAAGCAAATAAAAAACACACTGAACAATTTTCAGAAACATACAAAACCTGGAAATTTTTTGTATTTTTAAGCAAGTTTAAATCATTTTTCCAAGGAGAAACCAAAGTAATATCATAATTCAGACTTAGCGAATGCATAGGTCTAAAACTAACGAGTCAAATGATATAAATATATTATCCTTTTGGTGCAAGTCACAGTTCTGGACTTGCTGTAAATCATATGCATAAACCTCAAAATATATATATATTATAAACTCATGGCGTCAGGCTGCTAAGAACTTTATGCCTGATATACCACTTGCCAACATTTTATCTATGTTTTCTTACTAGAGTTGTACCCATTGAGCTTCCTTTTACATGAAACAACAAATGGGCAATAAAGAACAGAAGGATAGGGATAACAACCCTTGGGACACCATCCCAAACGGAGGCACAGTCATACAAAACTATACTTCAAGTACTCAGTTTTGGGTGTCTCTTCTTGTAGGTAATTCAACTGCACTGTGTTTCTGCATATTTGCTGTATTGGCTTGGCAAATGACAATACAAGTGTTGATAGGTTGCCAGAGGGAGAGTAGTGAACATACTAATAGATACTGGTCATTGACACTACATCAAATTGCTCACTGAAAGGCTGTAAAGTTACTCAGTCAGTGCTAAAATTTTCCCTTAAGTACTATTTTAAATTTTTCTGACTGGCGTCTGTAAGGTTTTAGGAGCTTCTGCTAAATCGGACAACACACCTAATACATTAAGAGGGATTGTCGATGTGGATGGTAACAGGTACTTAGAACAATGAATAACCCAGATTTGTCATGCAGGAGGATCGAACCTGAACAAGATGAGCACCCAAAGATGTGTCCAAGGAGAATTGAATCTCCAAGAAACAAAATCTGCCAATTTCCCTGATTATCAGTCAAGATAAAGTCGAGATGTCAATGTAAGACTTCTTAGTTGGATGGCCAGTAACTCCTTAGTCTTATATGCACTGAAATTGACCATTGAGTCATCATACTACTTTTCTATCCCCAGAAAATCCGATATGAGGATAGGGAGGCTTGATTAGAGTCATCCTGAGGATGACTCATAATAAGGTTATCATTCATAGCAAACCCCAGCTTTTGCTCGTTACTCTCTGGAAGTAAAACTGTAAGGAACTACACAGAGAGCAATAGAAATTTTGAGTAAACGAACAAATTCTTTACACTTGGTTTTTTTTTCAATACACCCATACACCAATATATCACACCAAAGGTAGTTACCAATAGTCTGGCACCAGGAGGTATATCGGGGTTTCATCATAGAGGGAAGCTATTCAATGTAACACTGGTGTATATATCCACACTTTTGGCAAATTAAAAAGAACAAAATTATTAAACTTTTCGGAAAATATTTTTTTCTCAATGGGCAATATCATTTTTAACTAATCACATACACCAATATCACACAAAGATGTCAAAGCAACACAATGCCCATAATTTCAAACCATAAAGAGTCTGGGGTGAACAAAAACTCCATCAAACAAACTTAATTTCAGGTTGAAATTTTGATTTTACCACCCAATGAGCTCAGGTTATACAAACACATACATTTGGCAGATAGCAATAGCAGAACGCATGATAAAGAAATGTTAAGAACCCTGTAGAAAATATTGTCCTAAGGTAATAATAAATAAAAACTTCCAAGTTGTGTTGGAAAAACACTTTCACCATTTTTAAGTTTCCAACAACGCAAGATACCCACAATCCCTTCAGTGAACTCTTTAACAAAAAAAGGGTGGTCAGCACTATCATCAACATCATTCTGGCAACACCATCAAGGCATACATTTATAAAAATAATAAATCCAGAGCCAGAAAATGTTTATTTTAAAATAGTAAATTTAGCTCAGAAAACAAAACACACAACAGTAAAAAATAAAAATGTCCTATTGGCGAAATATGTTTACTGAACACTTATCTGAGATACGCATTTTATTCAGCATAGTCGAAAAACCTTATAACGGTGATATGTTGGGGGAACTTTCCATTGAGGAATTTGTCATGGGGGAAGAAAATCTTCATGAACGGAGCGCAGGATTTTCTAGCATTATTTAAACAAAACAGTAAAAAAATAAATATGTAAAAAGTTTTTTCAACTTAAAGTAAGGAGCAGCATTAATACTTAAAACGAACAGAAATTATTACGCAAATGAGGGATTCACCTCCTCCTAATACCTCACTCTTTACTCTACGGCCTTTGTGATTGAGGGGTCATTCTTAAGGAATTGGAACAAAATTTAAGCTTTAGTGTAAAGAGCGAGGTACTGACGAGGGGTAAACCCCTTCATATACATAATAAAAACATACAAATACAGAAGTTCGTTACGTAAGCTAATTCGTAAGTTACGTATATCTTTTACTAATAAAAACGTTCTTCAAAAATTATAAGTTCTAGCTGCCTTTTTAAGTAACCAAAAAATTGGAGGGCGACTAGGCCTCCTCTCCAGCTCCTTTTTTTCTCAAAATCATTCGATCAAAACTATGAGAAAGCCATTTAATTAAAAAAATAAATATACAAATTTCGTTTTGATTATTCATCTGCGGAGAGCCAAAATCAAAACATGCATTAATTCAAAAACGTTCAGAAATTAAATAAAAACAAGAGCTAAGAGCTCATATGGCACTTGTGATGAGGCAAGAAGAGCTAAGAACCAAGAGCTCGTATGGTATGAGCTCTAACAAAATTTTAAGAGCCAATAGATTCATTTAAAAGGAAAATCAGAGGCTTAATGCCGGTCGAGAATCAAAATAAGTGCTCTGAGTCACGATGTCCTTCTAAATATCAAAACACATGAAGATCCGATCACCCCCTCGTAAGTTATAAATACCTAATTTTTCCTCTCCCTTTAGCCCCCCAGATGGTCGAATCTGGGGAAAAGAGCTGATCATGTACATTTGTGCAGCTCCCTGACACACCTACCAATTTCCATCGTCTTAACACGTCCAGAAGCACCAAACTCGCCAAAGCACTGAACCCCTCCCCCCAACTCCCCCAAAGAGAGCGAATCCCGTACGGTTACGGCAATCACGTATCTACAACATTTGCTTATTCTATCCACCAAGCTTCATCCCGATTCCTCCACTCTAAGCGTTTTCCAAGATTTCCGATTTCCCCTCCAACTCTCCCCAATGTCAACAGATCTGGTCGGGATTTGAAATAAGAGCTCTGAGACATGAATTCCTTCTAAATATCAAATTTCATTAAGTTCGTTAAAAATACCTCAATTTTTCTAATTCTTCCAAATTAACACCCCCCAGCTCCACCAAAGAGAACGGATCCGTTCCAATTATGTCAATAACGTATCTAGAATTTGTGCTTATTCTTCCGATTAAGTTTCGTCCCGATCTCTCCACTATTAGCGTATTCCAAGATTTCTGTTTCCCTCCTCCAGCCCCCTGTCCCCGGATCCAATTCGAGCCGAAAATGGAGCATCTGAGACATAAGATTCTTCTATATATCAAGTTTCATTAAGATCCGATCACCTATTCGTAAGAAAAAAAAAATACCCAATTTTCACGTTTTCTAAGAATTCCCGTTTCCCTCTCCAACTCCCCCCAATGTCACAGGATCTGGTCAGAATTTAAAATAAGAGCTTTAAAGCACAAGATCCTTCTAAATATCAAATTTCATTAAGATCTGGTCACCCGTTCGTAAGCTACAAATACCTCATTTTTCCGAATTACCCCCCCCCCACTCCACCAAAGAGAGCGGATCCGGTCCGGTTATGTCAGTCAAGTATCTTAGACTTGTTTTTATTCTTCCCATCCAGTTTCATCCTGATCTTTCCGCTTCAAGTATTTTCTAAGATTTCCAGCCCCCCCCCCATACTGCCCCCAATGACGCTGGATTCGGTTGAGATTTAAAATAAGAGATCTGAATTACGGGGTCCTTCTAAATATGAAGTTTCATGAAGATTCGATCACTCCTTCGTAAGTTAAAATACGTCATTTTTTTCTAATTTTTCAGAATTAACCAATAGACCGAATCCGTTCCAATTATGTCAATCACGTATCTAAGACTTCTGCTTATATTTCCCACCAAGTTTCATCCCGATCTCTCCACTCTAAGTGTTTTCCATGATTTTAGGTTCCTCCCAACTCCCCCCAATGTCACCAGATCCGGTCGGGATTTAAAATAAAAGCCCTGAGACATGATACCCTTCTAAATGTCAAATTTCAATGAGATCCGATCAAGCGTTCGCAAGTTAAAAATACCTCATTTTTTATAATTTTTCTGAATTACCCCCCCCCCTCCCCGCAACTACCCCAAAGAGAGCAGATCCGTTCCGGTTATGTCAATCATGTATCTAGGGATTGTGCTTATTTTTCCCACCAAGTTTCATCCTGATCCCTCCACTTTAAGTGTTTTCCAATATTTTAGGTTTTCCCCTCCCAACTCCCCCCCAATGTCACCAGATCCAGTCGGGATTTAAAATAAGAGCTTTGAGACACGATATCCTTCCAAACATCAAATTTCATTAAGATCTGATCAACCGTTCGTAAGTTAAAAATACTTCATTTTTTCTATTTTTTCCGAATTAACCGGCCCCCCAATCCCCTCCAGATGGTCAAATCCAGAAAATGACTATTTCTAATTTAATCTGGTCCGGTCCCTGATACGCCTGCCAAATTTCATCGTCCTAGCCTACCTGGAAGTGCCTAAAGGTAGCAAAACCGGGACCGACAAAATTTGCGATTGCTATGTCACTTGGTTAATACCAAGTGCCATAAAAAACAAGCTTTTTTTTAACTGAAAGTAAGGAGCAACATTAAAACTTAAAACGAACAGAAAATACTTTTTATATGAAAGACGCTGCTCCCTCCTCAACGCCCCGCTCTTTACGCTAAGTTTTTACTGTTTTAAAAAGCAGAGTTAAGAGAAAGAGTCAAACTTTAGCGTAAAGAGCGGGGCGTTGAGGAGGGAGCAGCCCCTTTCATATACGAAGTAATTTCTGTTCGTTTTAAGTTCTAATGTCACTCATTACTATCAGTTAAAAAAAACTTGTTTTTTTATTTAATCCATAAATTCAAAACCCATAAGTTTTTTTCAGAATCTTTTCACATACAGTTCTCTCGTCCCCCCCCCCATCGCACTTCCTGGCTGAAGGGCCTTGAGACAGAGACCAGCATCGCCAGTTCAACCCTTAAGAGTTTAGTGCTGCATCCTTTACCTTACCTTTACCAACATGATTGAACCCTACTGATGCACAGTAACATGATTGTATTGAACTCAATTTTAGTGTGTTACCTCTGCAGATATCTTTCTATCATTCTCTCCCATCAACACAGACTCCAGTCACTCCCTGTAGTAAATTTGTGCCAGTTAAAAAAAAGGGTCCAAAAAGGAGCAATAACATTACCTGGTCTTTATAATATCTGTCTAATCAATGCTCAAGATCTTTGTCCATCCTAATTGATTTTATTATCAATGAATCTGCCTTTGGTATGCTATGGTGATTTTGAACACTAGCTAGACCCTCCAGAAGATCACAGATATTTTTGATATTCTTCAAATAAAATACCAGAAAATTGGATTACAATTCAAATCCTTTAAAATCCAAGATCACCCTTTTAATTGGAAAATGAATAATACAGTTCCATTTCTACTTTTTGGGAATAGCTGTTCATTTAGTTGAGAGCCTTATTTATTTTGGCCTCCCCGTGGGTACCACTATTACCACACCTGTAAGGTCAAAATCTTTGACATCATTTATCTTGATCAGCTTAAACATCAAACTTTAATAATTTACTCTTGATTTTTTTTTCCATACAAAATGGTTTAACAAGATGGTTCTTACTACCACTGCTCTTCTTCACATATTGCACACCACTAACAATTTACAAATTGTAACTAAATTTAAAGTAGCAAACCCCAAAATCTCAATTGTCAAGACAAACTGTAAAACATAATTGCAAAGTTGAATTTTGTCAAAATAAATGGGGTTGAAACAGGGATTTGTTTCATTCACCTCTGTATTTTTTATGTTGTTACTTGTCATTTGTTCTTTATTTTTCATTATACTACATCTTGTTGTTTTCAGAGGTGTTTGCAAATAAGTAGTGATGTATTTGTTGATGATAGTTGGGGACTTGGATATTCTTTTCATTCCCTTAACAAAACAACCAGGACATTTAACTTTTTCCTAGATTTTGATCTGTTAAATAAAAAGTTTAAAAGTCCACCCTGATTTGAAAATTAAAGAATTAATCAATCTAATATGAAAGAATTAGAGAAAGTAATGATAGAAACTTTTTGAATCGTTACCGTCTTCCCTTTTCTCCAAGAACACTTTGGGTGCGTGTAGCCAAAATAATGATTTCAATTCTAGCTGGGGCTTGACGGACTTCCACACCTGAGTACCCATCTTCTGCCAATTCTTTCATAAGAAATGTGTTTAGTTCAGCTTTGAAAACTCCACTTTGCACAAACTGTAAAAAAATGCACCAATAAAATACAAATCCAATAAATTAAAACCATTCAAATTTTGACATATTGTACAATGGAAAACAAATATAAAAAACATTTATTTCTTGAGAAAAATTATTTCTTATTTCAAAATCAAACTTAATAAACATTTTATCTATTTTGAATACATACAAAAAAAGTCTTCAGACACATCCAGATGGCAAATAAATATATGCTAGTCAATAAATACAAATTTTTCAAAAAATTTCAAACTTTATGGACACAAAAATATCACAGGATTTGTACAAAATATTCTGAGTACGAGTTTTCTCCTATAATCTATTCTAGATTGTGAAAAAATAAAGTGAAGAGAGTTTTGAAATGTTCAATTTTTTTTTGCTCAGATTTATCAATATTAATGTAAGCTTAATTTTTTTTTCCACCCCTGTATACATTTTATTCTGTCATGTACAAGTTTTCTACAGTCCTACAGTTTTAAGGGTTCAACATAAACTACATTTTACAATTATTCAATAGCTGAGACTTCTGTTAATCCATCTACTGAATATAATTTTTAAATTTGCTAGAATTTTTTATTGCAAAATAAATTGAAAATCGGCAAAAATGTGGAAAAATTTCCCTACTTCAAAAGCAATTCCAGATCATTCTATAAACAAGAGCTAAGAGCTCATATGGCACTTGTGACAAGGCAAGAAGAGCCAAAAGCCAAGAGCTCATATGGTATGAGCTCTAGCAAAATTCTAAGAATCAATAGATTGATTTACAAGAAAAATCAGAGGCTTTATGCCAGTCGGGATTTAAAATAAGAGCTCTGAGTTATGAGGTCCTTCTAAATGTCAAAATTCATTAAGATCCGATCACCCACTTGTAAGTTATAAGTACCTCATTTTTCTAATTTTTCCAAACCCTTCAGCCCCCACATGGTCGAATCAGGGAAAACGACTTTATCAAGTCAATTTTTGTAGCTCCCAGACACGCCTACCAATTTTCATCGTCCTAGCACGTCTAGAGGCACCAAACTAGCCAAAGCACTGAACCCCACCCCTAACTCTCCCAAAGAGAGCAAAAATCCAGTTCGGTTACTTCAATCACGTATCTACGACATTTGCTTATTCTGCCCACCAAGCTTCCTACCAATTCCTCCACTTTAAGCATTTTCCAAGATTTCCAATTTTCCCCTCCAACTCCCCCCATTGTCAACAGATCTGGCTGGGATTTGAAATAAGAGCTCTGAGACATGAGTTCCTTCTAAATATCAAATTTCATTAAGATCCAGTCACCCATCCCTAAGTTAAAAATACCTCAATTTTTCTAATTTTTCCAAATTAACACCCCCCAGCTCCTCCAAAGAGAACGGATCCGTTCCAATTATGTCAATCACGTATCTAGAACTTATGCTTGTTCTTCCCATGATATTTCATCCCAATCACTCCACTCTAAGTATTTCCCGAGATTTCTGTTTCCCCCCTCCAACTCCCTATGTCCCCGGACCCAATTCGAGTCGAAAATGGAGCATCTGAGACATACGATCCTTCTATGTATCAAGTTTCATTAAGATCCGATGACCTATTCATAAGATAAAGATACCCCAATTTTCACGTTTTCCAAGAATTCCAGTTTCCCTCTCCAACTCCCCCCCCCAATGTCAGGGGATCTGGTCAGAATTTAAAATAAGAGCTCTAAAGCACAAGATTCTTCTAAATATCAAATTTCATTAAGATCTAGTCACCCTTTCGTAAGTTACAAATACCTCAATTTTCAAAATTGCCCCCCTCCCAATTCCACCAAAGAGAGCAGATTCGGTCCGGTTATGTCAGTCACATATCTTAGACAGGTTTCTATTCTTCCCATCCAGTTTCATCCTGATCTCACTGCTTTAAGTATTTTCTAAGATTTCCGGTCCCCCAACTGCCCCCCCCCAATTACGCTTGATCCGGTTGAGATTTAAAAAAGGGATCTGAGTTACGAGGTCCTTCTAAATATTAAGTTTCATGAAGATCCGATCACTGCTTCGTAAGTTAAAAATACGTCATTTTTTCTAATTTTTCCAAATTAGTCCCCCCTGCAACTCCACCAAAGAGAGCGGATCCGGTCCGGTTATGTCAGTTCCGTATCTTGGACTTGTTTTTATTCTTCCCACCCAGTTTCATCCTGATCTCTCTGCTTTAAGTGTTTTCTAAGATTCCCCCCCCCAACTGCCACTGGATCCGGTTGGAATTTAAAATAAGAGATCTAAGTTACGAGGTTCCTCTAAATATGAAGTTTCATGAAGATCCAATCACTCCTTCATAAGTTAAAAACTCCTCATTTTTTTTAATTTTTCATAATTACCCCCCCCCCCCGACTCCCCCAAATAGAGAGGATCTGTTCCAGCTATGTCATCATGTATCTAGGACTTGTGCTTATTTTCCCTACCCAGTTTCATCCTGATCCCTCCACTCTAAGCATTTTCCAAGATTTTAGGTCCCCCCCAAACCCCCCCCAATGTCACCAGATCTGGTCGGCATTTAAAATAAGAGCTTTGAGACACAATATCCTTCTAAATATCAAATTTCATTGAGATGCAATCCCCCATTCATAAGTTAAAAATACCGCATTTTTTCTAATTCTTCAGAATTAACCCCCCCCCCCTCCAACTACCCCAAAGAGAGCGGACCCGTTCCAGTTATGTCAATCATGTATCTAGGACTCGTGCTTATTTTTCCCATCAAGTTTCATCCCGATCCCTCCCCTCTAAGCGTTTTCCAAGATTTTAGATTCCCACCTCCAACTCCCCCCAATGTCACCGGATCTGGTCAGGATTTAAAATGATAGCTCTGAGACACAATATTCTTCCAAACATCAAATTTCATTAAGATCGAATCACCCATTCGTAAGTTAAAAATACTTCCATTTTTCCATTTTTCCTGAATTAACCCCCCCCCCCAGATGGTCAGATTCTGGAAAAAGACTATTTCTAATGTAATGTGGTCCGGCCCCTGATAGGCCTGCCAAATTGCATTGTCCTAGCTTACCTGGAAGTGCCTAAAGTAGCAAAACTGGGACAGACCCACAGACCAACAGAATTTGCAATTGCTATATGTCACTTGGTTAATACCAAGTGCCATAAAAACAGATATGAATGGTGAATGGCAAAATAAAAAACTACTGGACTCAATAATACAAGTATCTTCTTTTCTTTGGTGCAAGTTACAGCTGTAAACTCCCTTCTGATCTTACTTGACAATGAAAACACAAGATTGGTTATAAAAAATCAAACAATGCTATTCTAATGCTGAAAACTAAGAATCTTTTTTTTGTCATAAGCTGTGCATGAAATTTGGCTCGACCCTCCTCCTCCACCTAATCTTCAAAAAATTCCTCTTACCTCCCTATGCCCTCCTTAGATTTGGTTCCCCAGAGAAGCAGCCTTGAAAGTTCAAAAAGTGACACCAGTTCACTCCAGATCAAAAGAGTATTTGAATTTTGTTTGCACTTTTATGCAGGGCTCACAAGCCATCAATAAAGTTCTCCACAAAGTTAATAAACCATTTTCCTGGCATAACTTTGTTGACTTTATTGCTGTTGGAAAAAGGTTGAACTTTATTTAACTTGTACAAGAAAATCTGCAAAGCTCAGTCAAGAGCAGAAGACTTGTGAAAAATTTCACATAAACCACTCACAAATAAGTGTCTACATATACAATAGTATACACTTGTTCATTTTGTTTAGTAAAAGAATAAGGGTTACACAAAAATTATATCTTCATATAAGCTTTACTTATTAAAAGGGTAAAAAATGCTTAAGAAAATGATCTTTTCAGCTCCATGTCTGGTTAATCAGTTACTTGCTATGAAAAATTGCATCAAAGTCAAAAAGGTGAAATTTTTTTGTGAGCCAGACAAACTTTATGGTGTGCAATTTCATAAAAAACTTTATTAGCTTTATCAATGTTATGAGAACCCTGCACTAATAAGGTGTAGCTCATACATTTCAATAAAGTTTGTACTCATTGACATTTTATTTTAGTGTTGATGATATTTTAATTATTATGAGTTTTTTTTTACTACAGGATAACATGTTTGAGTCATTGTTTGTGCTCTTTTTGATTTTTATAGTTGTGCTTGTGACAGTTCATTCCCATCCCCTAATTGTTCCAGATATTGTCCTAAGCTATCTACAAATCTATGATTACAAGTGATGAAACTCGTACTTTATAATATACAGCATGTCTCAATCACACAAACATCTTTCATATGATTTTCATCCATGTTTTTAAATCATTCTTTTAAACCAAAATTTCATTTGATACAAACAAACACAGCCATCAGACTGAAACAATCTTGTCTTTATTGAACAGATCTGCAATATATATTTACAAATAATGTGTTTTTTTTGTGGGACAGCAAGTTTTTTTTTTTTACAGATTTGTATAGCATAACAATTCTGAATTGGCTGCATCCCACTGTCTTCCATTGTTACATCTGTCAGTCATTATCAATTCAAAATGTGAAGGCATTGGTGGAAGGACTTGTTACTGTTCAGTCAGAAAATTCCAATAGGAAGTGATTCTGGGTGAGTCAAGGGTTTTAGGTAAAACTCAAGACAAGCTACTTTTTGCTATCATAGAAAGTAGTTAGGTTAGGAAGTTGGAACTTTCAGGGACAGATCTACTTACTAAAGTATATCTTGAGAAGGTACTTTGAAGTACCTATATCCATAGGGTACTGAGCTTTAATGACCTTAAAAACCCTTGTTTTGTAAAATTGAAATTTTGCAAAATAGATTTTCTATTTAAATGAAGTAGGAAAAAAAAATTCAGCTTCAGAACTTTGCCCAACTCCAATTTATGAGGTTTCAAAGATCTGCAAATACATTTCCTCAACTTAGAAAAAAAAACTATTGATTGGCTGAAAATTTTACTCAAACAATACAACTGCTTTTTCAGAACTAAAAGCAGCAAAAAAAAAAAAAAAAAAAAAAAAAAAAAAAAAAAAAAAAAAAAAAAAAAAACTGAAAATTAAGATAAAATGCTGTTCTGTCTCAAATCCAGTCAAGTAGACAAATTTCAAGGAAATACAAATAAGAAGAAGGTTAACATAGTTGCTTGGTAAAACCTTCACAGAATATGTTTTTGGCCCTGGATTCATTACTAAAAGTTTTATATTCTTAACCTGACCACTTTCCAAGAGAGCAAAAAGTAGCTTGTCTAGAATTCTACCAACTTTCAAGCTCCTCTGTACTTACTGTGACCTTTCTTTGAATGGATTCAAGGGGAGCTACTTCATCCATATTAGTAGGAGAGGCAATAGCCTTTCTATACAATGACTGGCCAAACTAGAGTTGTTCAGCTTTAGCAGAGTCTGTGGAACTCTGAAGGAGATTGTTCTTTTCATTACCCCAGTTTTTGTGATGCTTTACTAGCAACCATTCTAATGCAGGATTCTAATGCAGTATTCAGCTTATTATCTATAATAACCTTAAGATTACTGTCTTCAGTGGTGACATAAATAAGTTGTGGTTTTCTGTCATTTGATTCTATATTATAAACATGACCAGGGTGATTCTTAGATATCCTTAACTTCCTCAGCCTATTTTTCCTCAAACCTTCTCTTCAACTCCTTTTTGGTTGGTTGTTAGATTATGGAAAGATTTGAAGACTTGGTAACTTTCTATGGTCTTATTTTTTTTTTTTTTATAGTGATTCCATGCTTGGTGTTTTCTGTTGATTAGCTTGCTTACTTAAGTAGTTTAAAAAAGGTAAACTTTTTGCCTGTTTTGTCTAAAATTCTGGTGCAAGACTTTTCAACATGCAGGATTTCCCATTTTACATTTGACCAAATCTAATCAATATCATCAGTAATAAGCTTTTTCCAGTTGACATTGACAAGTTTGTAGTTTACATATTTTTGTTGCTTAGAAGAGAGTTGTTTGATAGGCAGAGATAACTCCAAAATAATTACTAAATGATTGCTATTATCAACAGGCGTGGTTAATTCATTCTTAATAAGAATGTTAAGGTCAAGTCAGACCAAGAATGTTGGAGACTTGACCTTTCCTGAAACAAGTTGGTTTTGAGATTGTTTGACAGAGGGAATTATCAGAGAGGGTAGACAAAAAAGGAGAATCAAATCCATCAATCTATTAAATTTCAGCAAGGTTAAAGTTCCCCAAAAGGACAAGATCATAGTTGGCAAAATCGAATATCCCATAAGATAACAAGGCAGCAAAATTAGATTCAGAACCCAAAACACAGGGAACATTAGGGCTTCTATAAACAATACCACTAAAGTTGAGATTGTTTGATTCTGTATTGTTATTCACATAGAATCAATTCCATCAGTAGTCAGAATTAAATTGAATGAGACTAACATTTAGTCCATCACTATATATATATATATATATATATATATATATATATATATATATATATATATATATATATATATATATATATATATATATATATATATATACTATATATACACACATATATATATATATATATATATATATGTATATATATATATATATATATATATATATATATATATATATATATATATATATATATATAAAGTACACTCTTCTATGACAAAGTAGGGAATTCAGATTAGAAAAGAGTTGGTAACCATTGATTTTGATTTCATTAGGGGATAAGACTGAAAAGGTGTTTTTTTTTGTTAAACTTCTGTAATTGCAGCAACATTCACTTCTTCTGATATCATACGAAAGGAAATTTTAAAAAGCTTATTAGGGAGGCTATCAGGATTGGAGCTAAGGAACCTCATTCCTTGCGAGGTAGAATTTGAGAGAATGCAAGATTAGAGTAAGCAGGAACCAAAGAACTGTTAAAGTTGTTGGATACAGCACTATGAATTGACAAAGAAGAAACAGCAGGTGAGCAAGTGGTTGTATAAGAAACAAGAGAAATCTCAGCATCAGACAGGGAAACATTAGTATGATCACTACTAGACAGGTGAGTGACAAAATCTCAACTGTCTAGTGATCAATACTGGAGAGAACCTTTATATTCACATGACTGCTAGAACAAGACTTTAACTATGAACTCAAATAAAAAATAACGGAAGCTCACCATGCATCTAGATATTGTCTGACAGGGAAGTGTTCCTTATAGACACTGGATCCTGTAAGCAAGTCCTAAAGATGATGAAATTCTGGGTTTATTTTAACAGCTTTATCAAAGCCAAATCTCCCTACACTTGTTTACAGGAGAAACAGAGAGGATGCCATTTTAGCCTACAAGGTATTAAAGGCTAACACTCTCCTGGCATTATTCCCTACTGTTGGTACCAACTCAAGAACTAGAGGTCATCACCTGAAACTCATCAAGCAGTCTACAAGATCTTGAGTCTGCACTCAATTCTTTTCATCATGCATTGTCAACAGTTGGAACAAACTATCTAATGAAACAGTTACTGCTGAATCCATTGATGTTTTCAAATGAAGGATATATGCTGAATGGTCCTCTAGAGGGTGTAAACTCAATTGGGATGCTATTGAACATGGAACAGCACCTGGCCACTCACGATCTTTGATACAACTCAAGTCATCATTATGGAGCTCTACAAGGAGAAATTCTTAGATTGCTCCTAGCTGTAATTTAAGGAATATTTATTAACCTATTTCTAGTAATGGTCACTGAGTTACTGTATGATAAAAATATGTAAATATGAATATCTTTCCATCACTGAGCAATGAATCTGGTGAACAAAACACTTGATGGCTTTTCTTCCTTGCTCTCTCTGTATATACTTTCATAAAGGAAAATAGGCCAACATTCATTTTACAGCAGGGTATGGAAGCCATGGAATGACCTTCCACTTTAAAGATTTCTAACAGATAATATAAACACATTCAGAACAAAACTAACAGAAACACATTTCCACAGAAAATCATTTTTAAGTCATTTGTCAGTGTTTGTTGTAGTTGTTATTTTTCATAGATTTGTATGTGTGTATTATGTTGTCAACATTATCATAATTTCTTTTTATTATGTTTAGTGCAACAAGCTTGAAAGCTTGCTGTATTTGATATTAATAGATAAATAAAATATAACAATAATTTTACTCAGAAATTGAATTTCAAGCTGTTTATGGGCTTTATAGAGGATACTTTTTCTCTGGTAAAATTCTAGACAAGCTACTTTTGGCTAGCTTGGAAAGTGGTTAAGTTAGAAAAATGAAACTTTCAGCTATGAATCCAGGACACAAATTATACTCAAGGAAGATGTTACCTTAAACTGTAGCTTGGAGCAATCTAAGGATTTCCTCCTTGTAGGCTCTGTGAAGAATTAAAGACAAGTTGAAGACTCATGGGCTACCCAATCATACTTCCACTCTACATTAATCCATTGAGCATCCACTCTTGATTTGAAAGTTTCAAGACAGGTTGCAGAGACAGCATATTCCAAAGGCTGGTGACTCTGTTTGAAAAGAACTGATTTCTCTGGTAGAGTCTGCATGACGTCTTAGACAGTTTCTTTGAATGACATCTGGTAGAAGAGGCGGTGGCAAACAAGAATGAATCAGGGACAATGTTTGTCAAGATAAGTTGGAAGGCAGTTATGACATCACCACATTTGTGCCTGTGTGTTATGCTTGGTAGTTTGAGGCAACTAAGACACTCACAATGGGGGACTATTTGGAATTTGCTAATCAATTTGTTGCTTTTAAATGGTTTGCTGGTAAATATTTTGCTGTTCATAATATTGACTTATGAATAAAGTGAACACAACACTCAATTTTACCCCCATCTTTATATATACCAAATCAGGGTGTAATTTGCACATTAAGGGGGTTGGGGGTACTGTAGAATGGAGTCACTTTGGTCCAGCAGAGTAACATTGGTCCAAAACCACAAAACATATTTATGAGTCCCTATTTCACCTTGACTTACAGTAAGTTATTTATTTTTGCCATGGACCTTACCCACAAAAAAATAATATAGTATTGGACTTCACAGTCCCTACCAGCAGTAGTGATCTCTGTTTCTTAGCCCTTCAGCCAAGAAGTGCAATGGGGTTGGGGGCCAACATTCCTGTGCTTTTGCACACCCTTCCTGTATACCTTCTCCAGATTTTTCCAGGTGCCCATTTAGAGCTGGGTCAACTCTGGCTGAGCTTACAGAGTCACGCCACTGGCCGCTGTCCCAAACCCATAATTGGACACACTAGGAATCAAACTCTTGCTCTCCAAAGCACATCAATCCACTAGTCTTGGAAACCAGGATTTACAACTCTGATGGTCAAGAGCCTAAAAACTGTCACTTTTTACAAGCAAGAAGAGGTAATATTGGTCCACAGATTATTCTGTCCCAATCAACTTATGTACCATTCTTTCTAGGTGAATAAGTTTGAAGATGCCAAGGAATTGAAGGAGAAAGCTAGGGAGCATGAGTTCTGTCAACTATACATAACAGTTCCTCAAGAATTAACTCAGAGCTGGAGCATAGAAGTATGGAATCCCAATAAGCACCCTCATAAACAAACTGGGTAAACACCATCCAAAAGATGTTGGTAGTCCTACTGTGCTAAACAAGGTAGACGAAAAATACTTGGTCCATACTGTATGCTTTCTATCACAGAGAGTGGCATTCCATTTGACTGGTATGACCTTCAAATTTTCATTTCAGCTTTAAGTGAAAGATTGCTAGGAACATCAAAAGGAAAAGAGCAGAGGTAGAGCCTCACTCTATTACTGAATAGTTCAACTACCTCAAGGAAGAGCATGAAGGTTTCAACCCTGAAAATGTCCATAACTTTGACAAGACAAACCTTACAAATGATCCAATATAAAAAAAAATCCCACAAAACATAGAAGCAAATATCTCAAGAGTCATCAATTCCTCAAAAATGTCAATTCACTCATGATGGGTGAGAATGCCACTGGGAAGATGATCCCACCCTATGTTGTGTACAAAAGTGAAGGCCTATGATCCATGTGGACAGAGAACAGCCCCAAAGGTTCACAATACAACAGGTCAAAGTTAGGATGATTTGATGCAATATGCTTTGAAGACTTTTTTGAAAATCTATTGCTTCCTACAGTAAAGAAAAAGAATGGAAAGAAGGTAATTATTTCTGATAACTTGTTGTCACATATCAAATGCATCTGTTCCCAAAATGTGCAAAAAACACAACATTCATTTTGTCTCACTGCCACCCAACTTGAGCCACTTGATGTTGTTTACTTTCATCCAATAAAAATAGCATGGCAAAAGATACTGCTTAGCTTCAAAACAGGTAAAGGCTCAAGAAGCAGAGGCCTACCTAAAGGTGATTTTCCAAGGTTGTTGAAGGAACTTTTGGATGCTCTTGATGAAAGTAACAGAGCAGCAAATGTGATATTAAGATTTCAAAAAGCTAAACCATTTACCATGTTGCACAACTGAAATGTTGCATGATGTTTAAACAAGACAGCAGTAGAATATTTGAAAGAAAATTGAAAGGGCCCCTTTATGGAAGAGAATCAATGAGCCACCCAGAAAAAGCTACAGCATAGATACTGTGATGCTTGCAGGTGACCCAGAGCTCAGTGTGAAGACAAAGAGACATATATTGAAAAGACTAGCCTTCCACAGAAAGCACACAAGCAAGTAAATAAAACAAAGAGATCTAATCCTGAAGTACATGAAAAAAGGTACCTTATACAATCTACATTGAAGAACAAGAGCTCATATGGTATGAGCTCTAGCAAAATTCTAAGAATCAATAGATTGATTTAAAAGAAAAATCAGAGGCTTAATGCTGGTTGGGATTTAAAATAAGAGCTCTGAGTCACAAGGTCCTTCTAAATATCAAAGATCATTAAGATCTAATCACCCACTTGTAAGTTAAAAATACCTCATTTTTCTAATTTTTTCTCTCCCTTTAGCCCCCCCCCATGATCAAATTGGGGGAAAACTACTCTATCAAGTCAATTTGAGCAGCTCCCTGATACACCTAAAAATTTTCATTGTCCTAGCATGTCCAGAAGCACCAAACTTGCCAAAGCACTGATCCCACCCCCTAACTCCCCCAAAGAGAGCAGAACCAGTCCAGTTACTTCAATCACATATCTACAATATTTGCTTGTTCTACCCACCAAGTTTCATCCCAATCTCTACACTAATCATTTCCCACGATTTCCAGTCCCCCCCCCAATGTCAAAAAACCTGGTTGGGATTTGAAATAAGAGCTCTGAGACATGAGTTCCTTCTAAATATAATTTCATTAAGATCTGGTCACCTGTTTTAAAGTTAAAAATACTTAAATTTTTCCAAATTAACACCCCCCAGCTCCCCCAAAAAGAATGGATCTGTTCCAATTATGTAAATCATGTATCTATAACTTGTGCTTATTCTTCCCATAAGTTCCATCTCAATCTCTCCACTCTAAGTATTTTCCAAGATTTCTGTTTCCCCCCTCCAGCCCCCTATGTCTCCAGATCCAATTTGAATTAAAAATGGAACATCTGAGCCATAAGATCCTTCTATATATCAAGTTTCATTAAGATCCAATCACCTATTTGTAAGATAAAGATACCTCAACTTTCATATTTTCCAAGAATTCCAGTTTCCCCCTCCAACTCCCCCCAATGTCACCAGATCTGGTTGGGATTTAAATGAGAGCTTTAAAGCATAAGCTCCTTCTAAACATCAAATTTCATTAGGCTCTGATCACCTGTTTGCAAGTTACAAATACATCATTTTTTTCTTTTTTCAAATTACTCTCTCCCCCCAACTCCACCAAGGAGAGCAGATCTGGTCTGGTTATGTCAGTCATGTATCTTGGACTTGTGCTTATTCTTCCCACCAAGTTTCATCCTGATCTCTCTGCTTTAAGCATTTTCCAAGATTTCCAGTCCCCCTCCCCAACAACACTGGATCTGGTAAGGATTTAAAATAAGAGATCAGAGTTATGAGGTCCTTCTATATATGAAATTTTTATTAAGATTTGATCACTCCTTTGTAAGTTAAAATACCTCATTTTTTTAATTTTTCAGGATTAACCCTCCCCCCACCAACTCCCCCAAAGAGAGCAGATCTATTCTAGTTATGTCAATCATGTATCTAGGACTTGTGTTTATTTTTCCCACCAAGTTTCATCCTGATCCCTCCACTCTAAGCATTTTCCTAGATTTCAGGTCCCCCCAAACTCCCCCTAATGTCAACAGATTGGGCCAGAATTTAAAATAAGAACTCTGAGACACAATATCCTTCCAAATATCAAATTTCATTTAGATCTAATCACACATTTGTAAGTTAAAATACCTCATTTTTCCTAATTTAACCATTCCCCCACCCCCTTCCAGATGGTTGAATCAGGGAAAAGACAATTTCTAATTCAATCTGGTCTGGTTCCTGATACACCTGCCAAATTTCTTCATCCTAGCTTACCTGGAAGTGCCTAAACTAGCAAAACTAGGACAGACAGTCCAACAGACTGACTGACAGAATTTTCAATTGCTATATGTCACTTGTTACATACCAAGTGACATAAAAAGCAAGCCAAGAAAAGGACAGAAGAAGAGTCAGATTCATCAAAAGAAAATCATAGTTCAGACAAAGACAAACACATGGCATGCAAGAAAAGAAATGTGGAAAAGAAAAATACCACAATTGTTGCAAATCTAAATGTTATTGATAATCTCACTTCACACTGGTACTTTTGAGCAGTTTTTACATGAAGAAAAGACCTTTTGTGGAATTATCATTGACCAACAGGAAAACACAGTAAAGATAAAGTCTTTGACAATGTGTGGGGCTTTATGCACTTCTTTAACCAGGAGTGTAAAAATGATTACTTGAAGATTTTTAGGCCAAATCAGAGCCAATGAGTGCTATGAAGTTAGTTCCTGTGTTGAACCATGTGTCTATGAAACAATCTACATCATAACTAATAAAAATCTCATGTTTGTTTTTCTATTCTTTGAAAACAAAATATTTTTTAAAATATGAATGTAGGACCAAAGTTAGTTAACCATACTGCATCTGGTAAAATTCTGGTTAATTTACTTCTTGCTATCTCAAAAAGGGTTTAGGTTAGGAAAAAACTTTCAGGGATGAATCTACAGACTAAAGCATATCCCGGGAAGGTATTTAGAAGCAACTACCTCAAGTCCTTCTCTCTCTAAAGGGCCCTGACCTTTGATGATCTTTTAAAATGTGTGTTATAAAAGTGAAACCTTGCAAAATAGATCTTCTGCTTAATTGAAGTACAACAAAACTGTTTTCAGCTTCATAACTTTGCTCAATTCCATTTTATAAGGTTTTAAAGACATGCAAATACATTTCCTAAATTTTGAAAAAAAAACATTGATATGAGTCAAAATTCTACTCAAATAACAGGAATTGCATTTTCAGAACTAAAGGCAGAGAAAAAACAACTAGTAACTGAAAATTAAGGTAAAATGTTGTTTTGTCAAATTTCAATAGGTATAGACCTGTCATGTAGGCAAATTTCAGGGCTCCCTAGAAGGAGGAGTGGATGTGGGTACTTTAAAATACCTTCCTGGAACATACTTTAGCCTGTAGACTCATCCCTGAGAGTTTCATTTTCCTAACTTAAACCCTTTCCAAGATAGCAAGAAGTCAATTAACTAAAATTTTACTCTGCTTCTATCAAATTATACTTAAAAGACAAGATGTCCAAAGTTATCTCCACACCCTGGGGTAAGATTGATCCAACATTAACTTAAAAAAATAGAAAAAAAGAATTAGAAATATTTTATGGTGGAATCCTTTTCCACTGAGAAAATGCCACATAACTCAAAAGGTATTATCTACTGTCAATCATACATCCTGATTTACAACTAAAATGTATGAAAAGTGGTAGAAAGTAACCCCAATTTATAGTAAAGTTTATTTCTGATACAAATAAGAGGTAAGTTTAAACTTTATCTCTATACACCCTAATGTGTAAATATATTAATACCCTGAGTTAGTATATATAGGGGTGGGTGTAAAATGCACTTGCAGCAAGTGATTATCAAATTTGATAATCAATTGCCTACCTGTCATGTAGGCAAATTTCAGGGCCCTCTAGAAGGAGAAGGAGTGAAGGTGGGTAATATATTTAAACCCTGAGTTAATATATACAGGGGTGGGTGTAAAATTCATTTGCAGCAAGTGATTATCACATTTGGAAAGAGGATAAAAAAAGCATGTAGTGACAGCCTATGTTCACTTTATTCACAAGTCAGAAAAGAACAGCAATATATTTACTGGTGTTACCAAGCTACAAGGTCAACCCTCTTCCAATTTGTAGGCCATGAAAAATTGGCCTACTCAACAGGTCTATGACTATTGTAATTTTCACAAAATAACATTATACTCCTTTTCTCTGATTTTGGAAATGCAATTCCTTTTATTTGAGTAAAATTTCAAACCATAAGGCAGAATTAAACAAGATGCGTCTACCAAGAGTTACCTGACAATTTTAAAGAATAAGTGTTTATAATGGCTAGTTACTTCACTAGTTAAAAAACCACAACTAAAGAGTACAAAGAAAGAGTTCCTTTTATTGACAGGTGTATTACCTTTCGTTTCTTGGAAATCTGCGTTGCTTGTGGATTCATCTTTAGAAATTATCTTTTTCTTTATTTTCAATAATTGTTGCTGTAGTATTACGAATTTTGGTTGTACAGTGTTGTTAAACAGGAGTCGCGTTCGATTTACAACACATAATTGACTAATAAGTCTACTTTTTTCGCTTTTAGGGTTTTATTTGCCAGAAATTGAACCAAGAAAGTTTGGCTTTTGCAAATATTAAATAAAAACAAGTTTTTTCAACTGAAAGTAAGGAGCGACATTAAAACATAGAACGAACAGAAATTATTTCGATATATGAAAGCGGCCGTCCCCTCCTTAACGCCCCGCTCTTTACGCTAAAGTTTAATTCTTTGTCACAGTTCTACTTTTTAAACAATAAAAATTTTAGCGTAAAGAGTGGGACGTTTAGAAGGGAACAGCCCCTTTCATATACGGCTCTGTCTTCTGGCAAAAAATACAAAACTCCACATTTTTGTATATAGGAACTTGAAACTTCTACAGTAAGGTTCTTTTATACGCTGAATCTTATGGTGGGATTTCCGTTAAGATCTTGAGACTTTTAGAGGGTTTTTCCTCCTGTTTTCTAAAACAGGGTAAATTTTCTCAGGCTCGTCACTTTTGATGGGTAAAACTAAACTTGATGATACTTACATATTCAAAATCATCAAAAAAATACGATCCTGTTGATGTAACTTTTGGCATCAAAATTCCGTTTTTTAGAGTTTTGGTCACTATTAAGCCGGGTCACTCCTTATTACAGTTTGTTATCGCGAACTGTTTGGTAAGCAAAAGTTTGGCAGAAAACTTTGAAGCTACCACAACCTGAGCTAAACAAGGCATTAGGAACAGACTAAGTTTAGGAAGGGGAGGCCGGAAACAGTCAAAATAATGAAGTAGGCCGAAATCATCTAGGCTAACAAGAAATGAGCATTTTTGTGAAAATTTTATACCTTTTTGTTCCCTTTTACAAGAAGAAAAGTAAATTCCAGAATTTAAAATTCAGAAGCTGAGTGAGTGTTTTTAATAAACAGGCTTCATCACTCAATTTGGGAAATCGTAGATGATTCGCCATATTTTGCAACAGCAAAGTCTTCGACCATAGAGGCAAGCATGAATTGCCAAGTTTGAATTTTTGCCAGACATTCTTTACAGATATCTAACAACAAAGAATTTTTAATATCGGTTTCATAGTCAACTTTTCAGTCAGATGTATAAGATTTTTCCGAAATCCTTAAAGAGTAAAAGGATTTCTATAAGGTTTTCCTAAAAGGGTGATAAGATTTTTGATTTGAAATTTGTTCAATTCGACCCTGTAAGGGTGATAGGATTTCTGATTTTGCAAAAGAAAAAACTATTGTTCCTTCAAGATGAATAAGAAGATTCTACAAAATGAATGGTCATCAAAGCCATCAAAATAGAGCAGCTGTAAAAATTTCAGTACATATGGAATTGGTTCATTTTGTCCTAAATTATCTTTGCCTCTATGGGAAAAGTAGCAGTAGTAACCAACTAAGAATCTATTCGTAAAAAACGTTCAAAGTTAACTAGAAATTGAAAAAAACGGGAAAATCTACTTATTGCCTAATTAATGAAGTAAATTGAACAAGGCTTTAAGCCTCGTTCGATTTCAATCTAAACATTCGCTCTAAGCATTCGATTTTAGCATGCTTTTTTAGATACAACGAATGACGGAACTATATAACCTAATTTATGTGGTTCCTGCAATCTAAGGCCTGGGTCGTGATAACTAAACCTCGGAGTTGTGTTTATTTAAGTCTCCCAGGGTGTTATCAGAGTTAATAAGGTTTTCATAAAATTTCACACCATAAAGTTTGTCGTGCTCACACAAGAATTTCAAATTTTGACTTCACAGCAATTTTTCATAGCAAACAATTGAATTAATAAAACGTGGAGCTTAGTCTCCAAAGCCACGCCAAAAACTGGTGGCGTGCCACCCGAAATATTTCAGTGCACTGCCACCGAAAAGATACCGGCGCACTGGCTAAAATTTCTAGTGCCGAATTATTTCCTAAAATAATTAAAAGGCAAATGTAAAGTAAAATTCACTATTCAACAGTATCTGCAAAAATGTCATATTCTCGCATAAATTTTTTAGGTTTTACTGTTCTGCAATGGGCTTTGGATTATTTTTCAATTGTTTCTGTCCGCTTCACTACAAAATCTTAGTTTCTAATGAAAATGAGTTTAGACTAGCCCTGATGTGCCTCGAATACTTACTTGTACTTGTGGCGGCAGTCAGGCGTTTCCACCTCACCCGGCATCCAGGATCCTTGTGACCTCTTTGGACAAGGTTTCACGATCTGCTGCCAATTGCTCTGTGAAAGGAAGTCACTGGGCTGACCATCTCTATCCAAATTTCTTAAAGCCACCAATGGTATCCCGGTCTGACTTGATCAGGGTCCACCAGTTCTTCTTTTGATCTCCTTCATGCCACTTCCAAGAGTCTTAGGGCTCAGCTAGTTGGATTCAACGGGGCAGGTATTCTGGTGGTATCCGCAGGACGTGACCAAGCCATTCTAAGTGGCACTTTTTAGCGGTGGTAGTGACATCTCTTCTAATCTTGCAGAGTTGGCGAATATCCGAGTTAGATATACGATCTTGCTGGCGAATTCTAAATATTTGGCGTAAGCATCCATGTTCAAAGGCAGCTAGTGCTCTCTCCTGTTAAAGCTTCACGAACCTAGTTTCGATTCCATAGAGTAGGATGGTTCGGACCATGGCCGTATAGATTCGACTTTTAGTCGGAATAGAGATTTCTCGGCAGTTCCAAAGTGCCTTTTGAAGGGATGCGAAAGCAAACTGCGCCTTACACATTCTTTGCTGGATGTCTAAGTCTGAAGAGCCATCAGTCGAATTATTGTTCCAAGGCAGGTAAATATCTCAACCCTTTCTAGCTGAGTTAAACTTACGCTCAGAGATATTTGGGTGGGATAATTCATGATCATAAATTTAATTTTCTCTGCGCTTACTTCAAGTTCAATTAGATTTGACCATTCAGCAATATCATCTAGCATCTTTTGAGCATGTTCAGTGTCAGAGGATTCAGGATGTCGAGGAGCTCGACATCATCAGCATAATCCAAGTCGGTCAAGGACAGATTTTTTCAATTTGGGCACCATTGTGTTGCAATAGGGCATTTTCTAGCACCCAGTCTATACAATAGTTAAGCAGGATTGGAGACAGAACACAGTCTTGCTTTACTCCACCTTTGACTAGGAATTCTTCAGTTTTCTCGCCAAAGATTCTTATCTGGCTTGTTGACTCAGAGTAATATGCCTGAATTAGTTCAATAAACTTTACGGGCATGCCATCAATCTCTAGGATTTTCCGGAGCTTGTGACGAGTAACGGAGTCAAAGGCCGCGGTAGTTCAGGAGGAAGGCCATCTTCACCAGGGGATTTATGATTTGTTAGTGTTTTTATTGTTTTGAGAATTTCGGCTCTTGTAGGAGCGCCCAATTCAACGTCATAGGATTTTTTTTCGACAGATGAGGGAAGAGTGTCAGAGGGGAATGAATGAGAGGGATTTAGCAATGATTACAAATGTTGTTTCCATCAAATCGTCCGATCATTCTGGGAGGAAATGATTTTTCCATGGTTGTCTTTGACAACTTCGGACACAGCTACCTTTTCCCCAGTAGTTTCCTTGAGAATCTGATAAAGCTTCCAGGTGCCATGAGCTCAGGCTACTTTTTACAGTGAGGTGGCGGCTTCTTCCCATATCAGTTGACGATCAAGTCATGACGAGCGTTTTATTTGCTTACGAAGGTCTTTGATTGCTTCTATGGGGCCGATCAGATTCCTCCTTTGCTCAACTAAGGAAGGAGTTTTGGCAGAGATCTAGTGTTGACATTTCACTTTTGTGTTCCCTAGAAGCTTCCCAGCTAACACAGAGATAATTGTCTTGAATGATCCCCATTTATCCTCAACGCTTAAAAATTCACAATCTAGTGCATCAAAGCGGCTAGTCAGTTCTAAGCTGAGGGCATGTTTGACAACTTCATCCTTGAGTTTACTGCTATCAATGCGAGGTTTTGTTTTATTTTTCTGCGTGCTGCGAGAAGAAGGAAAATTTTTGTGGTTATCAGTTTATCAGTGATCTGACCCAGATTTCGATCCAGTAGAGAAGTAATAGTCACTGCAGCGTAGACAGTAAGATGATGGGAAGTATCAGCCCCCTCATGATGTAGATTAACTTCTGATTTTTAGGTTTTAATTTGTGCACTACTTCTGCACAAAGAAAAAAAAATGTACTTGAGTTCTATTCATTTTCACTATCGCATTAACTTTACTCCATCCTTAGCTTTTATACAAAAGTTTAACTTTCACATTTATAACGCTTTGACAACTGAAAATATGATCTTCTTAATATTTTTAAATGGGGCCATGAATGCCAACATCCTCATTTTCATCCTGTTTTGCATCATCACTGCCCTGACATATCTAATCAAGCTGCCTCCTTTTTTTTATATAGGATTATGAATCATGAGGAAATTTAAAGTTGCTGCTCTTCAGAGAATTAAATTAAAAAAAAAGTTTTTTGAAGTGAAAGCAAGGAGTAACATTAAAACTCAAAACGAACATAGATCATTATTTATATAATAAGATTGCCCCTTCTCAATACCTTGCTCTTTACGCTAAAGTTTGACTGTTTGTCCCAATTTTTTAAGAACGGCTCCCGAAACACAAAAGCCGTTTAATTAGAATAGAAAACTTTTTAAAAGTGCTAAGAACTTTAGCGTGAAGAGTAAAGTAATGAGGAAGGGGCAGCCCCTTAATATACAGAACGATTTCTGTTTGTTTGTTATTCAATAATTGATATGGTTGCCCCCCTCCTCAATACCTCGCTCTTCATGTTAGTTTTTTGCACTAAAAAAAAGCTTCTTATTGTAATTAAGCGGGCCTTTTGTTCCAGGAGTCGTTCTTAAAACAATTGAGACAAACAGTCAAAATTTAGCGTAGAGCAATGTATTGAAGAAGGGGAAAAAACTTTCATATACGAAATATTTTCTGTTCATTTTGAGTTTTAATGATACTCCTTACTTCCAGTTGAAAAAACTTGTTTTTTAAATTTAATTTTTGATGCTTTTTCAAATAATGTAAGAAAATCTGGCTCATCCTTTATGAAAAATCCTCTCCCCCACGTGAAACTCCTCCGTGGAAAATTACTCCCATGAAAAATACACCCCCTTAAAATTCCTTCCGAACAAGTCCATCCTCGCCAAAAATTACCCTCCCACCAGAAAATTGCTTGCAGACGATTTGGATTGAAAAACTATCCTTAGCATGTAGAATACTTACATTACAAAACAGATTGTAAGCTCTAATCGTTTTCCCGATCACTCCAGAAATTCTCCCTTCCATGGAAATTGTGTCCCGGAAACCATAATAATCTAAAAATTTCCCCTGTACAAATCACTCGGAACATCTCCACTTGCAAAACTGAGTTGGCACAGAGACAGTTAGACTAATAAAAATAATTTTGCATAGGAATTCTGTCAAATTCCTTACTGTAAGATTTCCCTTGGGAATTTCCCTTCCCGCGGAAAATTATCCCCACGTAAACCCATCCCAAGCAAAAAATCACCTCCTCCAAAAAAATGTCTGTATACTTCCGAATAACAAATACTATAAATAAACAACAGGCAAATTTTATAACTTAAAGACATATCCCAAGGGGCTCTTGGGGTTCATGTTATGTCCAAAGGCATAGCTTTGGGACGTTTTAACCACGTTGAAAAAATGGGTTTCTCAAAATTTTGATAAACAATTCCCGAGTTTTTTGGCAAAAAAGACCCCTTGAGATATTACACATGGGGAAGGGTACCACCTCGAGACGGCTCTGCTTCGACCTAGAAATGTTAAAGTATTCTTTCTTACAATCACGACTTTTCCACCCCGCCTTCAGTGAAGTAAACACTCCTTTGCAGATGAGACAAATGAATAAAAATTTACTAAACGAATCTTTATGACTTTTGAATTTCTTTCAAAAAAGTGTGGTATCTTTCCCTATCTTTGGGCTGACCATATAAAAGGATAACTAAATGTGTTAAACTGAAGCAATCAATTTTGAAATACAAAACAATCCGACGTCATTTATCAGCTGAAGAAATATACAAGCTATTTTTTGTTTTGTACTTAGAAATTTTTGAATTCCATACTAAAGATCAAGGAATAAGACTAGCCGATAAAGTTTCGTTTTGTTGCAATTGTAACCAACGGCTGCTGACAACAATTTGCTGATGGATTATAAAATCAAACACACATAATATTTATATCAAAACTGGAAAATTACATCATAAGCAAAAACAAACTCTCGAATTTTATTACTTAGTGATTGACAGAGCTAAAATTAAGTACATTACTAAATTTATATACTAGGTAGGCACAGTCATTGGAGCTAATCTACTGATAAAGCTAATACTTCTGTGGATCAAGCTGCGGATAAATGTTGGACATCGAGGGTTATTTGCTAGCTGCTCAAATACTATCCTGAATTCAGTGAAGCTATTCCTTGTGTACGGGTTCCTTCTTGACGAGTATCGGAGAGACAAGAAACGGTAGTACATGAAAATCTTCAAAATACCAAAAGTGGAGCTGAAATACGAACAACAAAGTTAGAGTGATATTTAATGAAGCAACTAATTGAATGTTCAATATTTGCAATTTAGTACTCAACGATTGGTGCCTAAGAGCCAGATCCGTGACTCGGCCTTTTTTTATGAGGCACAGAACGTAATTCTACAAAAGATGTTTTTCTAGTCCATTCAGTATATGCGTCACAAACGAGCAGCTTTAATAGCTAGGCCATGCAACAACACTTTATTCCCAAAATAATGCTAGTAAATAACCATCAGCAATGAGGAGGAGGCATTATGAGAAATAAACTAAACCCTCCATAGGAGGTTACCAAAGGCGAAGCTGTTAAGAGGATGAGATAGAGGAGCCAACCGCAGTGCAAAGCCCAGGGCGACATTAAGCCATGACGACCTTGTTGCAATAGTAGCTTTTGTACAACTTTACTACAATCCGTCGCTTCCAATTAAAGTAATCAATTACTTCATAGCTTTTTCGCTACTTATTCATCTTTCAAGCGACTTATTAAACCAAAATTCGTTAAAATATCAGCTAAATTTGACAACAATATGATATACGAAAACGATAAGGGCTATTGCAGATTTACAAAAAAAGAGATTTGAGACATAAAATTAAATCCTGAGAACACAGCTGTTCATAAAAGAAAGCCATTTTCTTAGCAAGCCATCTAGAGAATAATTGTACGAAGACTAGGCATATATGAAAATATGAAAAACAAAATTAAAAAAAAAATTGTAAAGAATCAAAATGAATAGTTGTGGGCATCAAGTCATGGCTAACTGTAGAAAAAGCTAAGACAGAAAGTCCAATTGAGTGAGAAGCAAACCTGGCATTAATTCCCCCTTATTAGGATTGTATAAAAAGGAGGTTAGTTCATTTGTTAATAGATATGTCTATCTATTATACGTCCATGCATCATTGCTAGGGCAGTAGAACCAAGGTAGATAGTCATAGAGCTAATATAGTGACAAAACCTATAGTTTTCCAAGTGTTTGATTAATTTGGCTTGGGTAAAAGGCGGAAGCATGCGGGTGCCTCTCTTATAAAACATTATTGAATTCTCTAGTCAGTGGAAAAAAAGAAGTAGTAAAACGCATAAAATAAAAAAAAAAGTTTATATACATATATAGTAGCCCAAATCGCAATCGAAACAAAAATGAAATGGTAATAATGTGAGCACCAAATACAAAGTTGAACGAGTCCCATTTAAACAAGTATTTTGAGATTAAGGCGCTTTCTCTTCAATAAAACAATAATGAAAATAGCAAACGACCTCTAAGAAGGTTTTGAACTTAGATTAACTAAGACTAAAATATATTAAAAACTAACACAGAAACGACTTGGCTTCATTGTTCAATTAAAATTTAATAACGCTGCTAAATCTGGAGACTGCCTTAATATTTGTTTCAGTTAGGTTTTGTTCTATTTAAAAACTTTTTAAACATAAAAGATGAAATAACTAAATGTTAGACAGCCCAAACAATACGAGACATACAGAAAAGAAGAAAAAACTTACAATGCTAAAATAACAAGAAGTGGCATCAGAAGTATTTCACTGTAAGCAATAAGTCTTAGAATGTTCACTCTCTGTGCTTCTATGAAACCAATCAGTTTTCGACCAATTTGCAGATCGTTCTCATTTAATTGCTGTAATAGTAAGAAAAAAGTACCTGAGTTTCACAGCATTACAGGGGGAGAGAGGGAGGAAGGGAGAAACGAGAGAGAGAGAGAGTGGACGGGGGGCTCAGAAGCACATGAAAATATTTTTTTTAGTTAACCAAGAGGCGACGAAGCCAGTCTTCGACAAATTTAGGATCTAAAAGTAAAAATAAAATGGGCCTTGTATGCATTTTTTACTTCAATAAAATTTTAATGTCAAACGCTATAAGTATGTATACAAATATAATAACTTAAAAAGAGTAGGCCTTTAGGTTTAATATGCTCAGAAATCTTTAAATAACATCAGGTTATAAAAAGGAACTGTCTTTCGTTACAGATTCCAAATATGTCACTTTGAAGCTAGACTCTTTCAAGTTTGGAAAGTTATGAACCCAAAGCAGGTCAGAGAACTAGAGGTACTTTCGATTACATGAAACTATTTATAGAGCAATGTATTAATGAAAATATTGCTTTACCCAGTTCTTGGCTTCATCTTCGTCAAATTACACTGGTGAGTTTGAATTTATAGCCCTTTTTAAAGAAGTAATTCTAAGAAAAAGCTTTCGGGCAAAACCATCTAATTTTCCTTCGGGTTTCAAGTCTGCAGCATTTTATAATGGTTATGAATTTGAATTCCAAAACTACCAAAGCCCCCCAAGATGGAGAGAGGACTATATAAGAGGGGGCTAATATTAAGTTATCATGCCCCAATTTTACACCAAATGCAAGATTTACTTTTGGAGGGTCATCCAGATGTTTGGTCTCCATCACAAAATGAGAGTTGACTTCTGAGTAAAAACAAGAGTCCGTCATGTTGTTCTTCTGATGGCCATTTGTCCGCAGTGAGACTTACTAAAACCATCTTCATAAACACTTACTTGCCTCATGCAGTGGCATAAAATGACCAAGATTTACGGGGGGGGGGATATTTTATTGTTCAAAATCAAGGGAACGGGAGCAAATTTGTCCTTTTTACCATTTTTTTCCAACGAAAATACTAAAAAAAAGGTATTTTCTATTAAAGGCCCCATGAAATTTGTTTTTCAAAATCTTGAGGGGAGGGGCAAAAATTTAGGAGGGGACACAGCCCCCCCCTAAATTCCACCCCAACTGACGCGGTTGACCTAATGATACAAAAACTATGATCTTTCTTGGCAAATTATCTGAAGAATGCTCTAGTTGTAGAACTCTCTTTGAAAGTGTAAGCAAAAACGCTACGAGCCCATTATTATTGGAGATGTAAAACGCTGCTGCGAAGGGTGAATCTGTTTCTGCTGTGAACCTACTTGATAGTCTCCCGATTACAGACTAATTGCGAAAGATTTTGTTGATTTTACAAATGCATATGGGGTCCATCTCCCCATCCCACCCACATCCACACAAAAAATACTACAAAGTAAATTATTGCACAAACCTACGGCTGATCGAAAATTTCGACTGAACATTCATATTTTACCTAGCATTTATATTACAATCCGACATTTTAGTATTTGAGCAAAAAAAAAAAAAAATGAATATTCCGAGGATTAGCCAATAATAAAACTATGGCATTTAAAAATCGGACAGAATGTAATTTAGAAAGCTTTTCAAAAAAAGGAAGGTTTTTTTTTATTTTCAAGTTAATTGTTTTCTTCTCATAGATGAGCAATTTATTGCAAGAAACCGTATGATTACAATTCGATCGCAATTATTCTTGTCAAACTTGATTGGACATATGGCTAAAAACGTTTTCAATAGCTTGACAACGGCAATGAAAAAAAAAAGAAAAAACAGAAGATTTCACTTGACTGCTCAAAAAGGCTTAGTCCAGAACTGAAACATTCAGATACAAAACGTTTTATGGCATTATCATGACTATCATTATCGATTCGGCCAATTTTTTTTTCAAAAGCATGGGATATTCTTAAGCCAAATTACAGTCACACTTGTTGAATAAAAGCAAAATTATGAACAACTACAGAACCAATAATGTATACCGTCAAATTAGTGGTGATACAGAATTTCAACCAAATTTCTTGACATTTGAATTTTTGGCTCCAGTAGTGCAAATGCGACGTCAAAATGAAGGAAAGACATATATCATTGATAAAACTTTCTTACTCATAGGTGTTATTAGAGTGTGGCTGGGGCATTGGTAAGAACGAATGGACTGAGGCTTAAAAACGGTAGGTATTCTAGATTGCGTTTTCTTCTACTTAAAAAAAGCATCAAGATATTTTCACGAGAACCCAACGTAAAAAAATATATACAGAAACAAAAAGGAAGTACTCACAGCAAGCCAAGCTGAAGACGCATGGGAGAAATTAAGAATAGCGAAAAGTGCAACAGGCAGCAAAACAACTGCAAAGAAAATTCAGTTTAAAATTTTCTAGAATAGAACAAAACTAAGTTTCAATAAAACTTTAATCTAATTCATTTTCCTTTACACAATAAATATAATTGCTAAATATAACAATCTATAATAAAAGAGCTAAAGCCGTCAGTAAAAAACAAACAAGACCCAGTTATGTCTAGCATCAGCCAGTGCAAGAAGTGAAGACTGACACTTGGGCGCAAAAATTTATTTGCATCCCTTCTCCAGCAACTCATACAGCTACATCAAACAGTTCGTGGTAACGAACTGTAGTAAGGAGCGACCCGGCTCAATAGTAACCAAAACTCTAAAAAATGGAATTTTGGTACCAATAGCTACATCAAAAGAATCGCATTTTAATGCTGATTTTAAATATATAAGTTTCGTCAAGTTTAGTCTTACCCATCAAAAGTAACGAGCCTGAGAAACTTTGCGTTATTTTAGAAAATAGGCGGAAACACCCCCTAAAAGTCATAGAATCTTAAAAATCACACCGTCAGATTCAGCGTATCAGAAAACCCTACTGTAGAAGTTTCAAGCTCCTATCTACAAAAATGTGGAATTTTATATTTTTTGCCAGAAGGCAGATCACGGATGCGTGTTTATTTGTTTTTGTTTTTTTTTTCCCTAGGGGTGATCGTATCGACCCAGTTGTCCTAGAATGTTGCAAGAGGGCTCATTCTAACGGAAATGAAGTTCTAGTGCCCTTTTTAAGTGACCAAAAAAATTGGAGTGCAACTAGGCCCCCTCCCACGCTAATTATTTTCCCAAAGTCAAAGGATCAAAATTCTGAGATAGCCATTCTATTCAGCGTAGTCGAAAAACCTTATAACTATGTCTTTGGGGACGACTTACTCCCCCACAGTCCCCGTGGGAGGGGTTACAAGTTCAAAACTTTGACCAGTGCTTACATATAGTAATGGTTATTGGGAAGTGTACAGGCGTTTTCAGGAGGATTTTTTGGTTGGAGGCAGGAGTTGAAAAGAGGGGGATATGCTGGAGGGAACTTTCCATCGAGGAATTTGTAATGGGGGAAGAAAATTTCCATGAAGGGAGAGCAGGATTTACTAGCATTACTTAAAAAAAACAAGGAAAAAATAATTATGAAAAAGTTTTTTTCAGCTGGAAGTAAGCAGCAGCATTAAAACTTAAATTGAACAGAAATTATTACCAATATGAGGGGCTCACCTCCTCCTAATACCTCGCTCTTTACGCTAAAGTATTTTAGTAATTTCAACTATTTATTCTGCGGCTTTTGTGATTCAGGGGTCATTCTTAATGAATAGGGACAAAATTTAAGCTTTAGTGTAAAGAGTGAGGTACTGACGAGGGGGCGAACCCCCTCATATATGTAATAAACACATCAGAATACAAAAGTTATTTAATTAAGCTAATTTATAATTTACGTATATCTTTTACTTATAAAAAGATTCGTAAAAAAATTAAAAGTTCTAGTTGCCTTTTTAATTAACCGGAAATCGGAGGGCAACTAGGCTTCCTCCCCCGTTTCTTTTTCTCAAAATCATTCGATCAAAATTATGAGAAAGCCATTTAGCCAAAAAAATAAATATACAAATTTCGTTTCAATTATTCCTCTGCGGAGAGCCAAAATCAAAACATGCATTGATTCAAAAACGTTCAGAAATTAAATTAAAAAAACATGTTTTTTAAATGGAAGTAAGGAGCGACATTAAAACTTAAAACGAACAGAAATTACTCCGTATATGAAATGGGTTGTCCCCTCCGCAATCCCTCGCTCTTTAGGCTAAAGTTTGACTCTTTTAAAGTTTTTTACAGTTTTAAAATGTAGAGTTAAGAGAAAGGGTCAAACTTTAGCGTAAAGAGCGGGGCGTTGAGAAGGAAAAGCCCCTTTCATATACGGAGTAATTTCTGTTCGTTTTAAGTTTTAATGTCGCTCCTTACTTTCATTTAAAAAACTTGTTTTTTTTTATTATTTAATTACATATAGAACTTACACGTAACAAAAATCTAATATTAGTAATAATCGAGTATAGTACCTAGTTTAAAATTTTTGACCAAATTGCAAATATCAACTACCTAACTAGATTTTTATAAAATATGCTGCTTCTAAGGGTGAATAGTGACATACGGTCTTGTATATAAATATACAAGATAAAAGCTGGCTTCGTCAGCTTTTTGTCAACTGCCTCAGGTCCCTACTGTCAGCAGGTAAGGGTTTCAGCTCTCATGAATACAGGAATAAGGCATCTGGCCTTCAAACATTCAGCCTAACGTTACCTCTCCTCTACTCCCTATGGTGGACATTCACACTCTTTTTATGATGATATCACATTTTTTTGCTAAGTTAATACATTTCGATTTGAATAACTTAACTTCTCATATTCGCGGTTTTAGGATTATTCGCAGCCAATTTTCGATTCCAAGCTTAAATAGTTTGGCTGCAATTACTAGAAGGATACACAGATAAATAAACAATTAAATTTATGTACACATCGATTTAAATTTTGTAAAACTTTCTAGTTTATATCATTTCCTTTATTTATAGTTTAGTTTGCTTTCTCATGATCCTACATTTCTTTGCAGAAAATTTAGCATTCTCATTGTTACAGGATTACTAGCATAGAATTTCAAGTTTCTAGCTTGAATATTTATATACATATATATGATATTTTCTTTTTTAGTTTTTTCCTTTTTTTAGTTTTTTTTTCTTTTTTTTTAGTTTTTTTTTCTTTTTTAGTTTTTTCTTTTTTTACTTTTTTAGTTTTATTCTTTTTTTAGTTTCTTCTTTTTTAATTTTTTCTTTTTTAAAGTATTCTAGTTTTTTTTTGGTTTTTACCTTTTTTAGTTTTCTTCTTCTTCTTTATTTTTTAGTTTTTTCTCCTTTTTTAGTTTTTCTTTTTTTTTCTTTTTTAGTTTTTTTCTTTTTTTTTTAGTTTTTTCTTTCTTAGTTTTTTCTTGCTTTTAGTTTTTTCTTTTTTTAGTTTTTTTTTCATTTTAGTTGTTTTTTTCCCTTTTTTTTTTGGTTTTTCTATTTTTTTCCCCTTTTTTATAGAAGATATTGTAACAGACGGACAGCACATTTATATATATATATATATATATATATATATATATATATATATATATATATATATATATATATATATATATATATATATATATATATATATATATATATATATATATATATATATATATATATATATATATATATATATATATATATATATATATATATATAATATATATAAAAATATAATATATATATATATATATATATATATATATATATATATATATATATATATATATATATATATATATATATATATATATATATATATATATATATATATATATATATATATATATATATATATATATATATATATATATATATATATATATATGTATACATATTTATTATTATTGTAAAATATAAGCTTAGACTTGCATTTACGTTGCTCCAAGATTATTTGCAGAAAGTTTAAAGTTTATAGCTTAAAAATTTTCATTGAAAATCATTAAAGAGACTGAACAGACAAACATAGAACTTGCACATATGAGTTATACGTACATTAACATATATGGTTTTCAACTTACGTGTCAAGGGGGGTGAGTATATAAACGTCAAAGAATAGAACAAATAATGGGCACTATCTTCTAGCAGCAGTTGCGCAAAATAAATTTGACTCAACTGAAAAGGAGGGGCTCGTTGATTAAGTCTTAGGGCAGAGGTGGCTGCATTTGAAGCAAGAGCCTTGAAGTAACAATCTTGAGGATTCCTGAAAAAGTTTGAATTGATATTAACGCTCTCAGTAGTACACAGACCACTTACACACATAAAAGCATACATGACCGTCCCCAAGAACATAGTTCCATCTATTTAGCAGTTAAATTTTTTGTAGTCAACATACTTTTCTTTAACATCAGTTCTTCAGAGATTTTTTTTTTTTTTTTTTTTTTTTTTTTTTTTTTTTTTTTTTTTTTAGTAACTTCTTCTTGCAATACAGACACAAACGTTGAATATGATGAGCCCCCCTCCCCCCCCACAGTAAATGGGAGCTTAACGTCAACGAATCTAAGTGCATCAAATTCACTAAATAAACTTCTAGAACAAAACTCCATTTTTATTTTATTCAGAAGCTCAATTAGTTTCCAACATGGAAAGGTTCTATGGCATCGGAAAACTCTCTATTACTGTAAGATGTGATTTAGTATAATAAAATTCTATTTACAAACCCGATTTACAATATTTCCTTTACAAACCTAAGGTTTTAAGTCCCATTTTTATCACCTTCTCAAGTAATACCTAAATCAAAATTCTGGATCTCTAGCATAAGAATGATCAGCAAACCTTTAAAACAGATTTTTCTAGGAAATTTTTCTAGGAAACTTTTGTTAGGAAATTTTATTTGTGTGGGGATTTCATTCCAAATTCATTGAAACAATGATTTGTAGCAACCCACAAAATAGTGGTAGGACAGACCTTCATGCAGGACAAAACTTTACTTGCAAGTAACAAAATGACAGGAAATCAAAAAATTCCCCTCTCCCCAAGTAAAATGAAAGAGCAATACAAACAAAAATAATTAAAGAGCAAGGATAAAATACATGGGCAATAGCATTGTTTTCCATTGTACATGACTTTTATTGTATTACCAACTTAGGGCAGCCAGAGTTGAAGATAAATTAAAAAAAGATATCATTACCAAAACTAGTGCCCCCACTACATGTACTTACATGAAAAAAGGGAAGACATAGCCGAAGCTGTAAACCAAAGTCAAAAGCCTTGTAACAGCTAGCACAACATCATAAGGATGAGATTTGAAATATGAAAACAGAGCAGCAAATTTTCCCTGATCTGAAGTACTTGCTTCCGGTGGTGCTTGTTCTTGCTCAGATGGCTGTCCTTGATTTGACATTGCTTCCTAGGAAGGTACAGGTTCCAATATGAGCACTTATATGGCTGAAGCAAGCAATACTACTTATGAAATCCAGCTGCAAATGTCTTTGATGGTTTGTCTTATGTCTTTTTCCACAAAGATGCTGAAAAAAAGTCAAATTCATGTACCATGATAAACAAAACTGCCCACAGAATGAAAAAGCTTGATATTATGATGCAAGTACATGCAAATAGAAGGGTAGGAATATATTACACAAATCTGGTTATGGACATTTATCTAAAGCAAAAGTTGACTACTAATCATTTGCTTTTTACAAATTCCTCCTTAAAAGTCAATACAAAAAACATGCTTAAAAATTATTTGCATGTATTTCGTTTTTGTTTCTTGTACAGCTATGAAAACTAGAAACACAGAACTTGGAACCTCCAAACAGACTATATTTTTGATATGTTTACTTTACAGTAAATTTAGCCTGCTTTTGTTTGTTCTGAAATAGACTATACTGATCTGTACTAGGCGTCAATGTGCAATAGACTCTTTCAACGATTTACATTTCATCTTTTTTTTTTTTTTTGTATTCAACAAGTTAAATTGATTCCAAGCATAAGTAGATTTTATTGAAAGTACAAATTAAAATACCACGGGGGATGGGCCAACTTTCCCCTCAATTATGAACAATTTCAAGAATAGTCCATAAAATCTTGTTTCATAGTCATTGAGTTGGAGATTCTGAAGTATCTTTTTCTACCAGCTATGGCTGCCACTCAGATATCTCCCATTAGGCAGATATGGCTCTGTTAATGTGACCAAGTTGAATTTTATGCATAGATTTTCCAAAATTCACTGTGGGTTGTATAGACCCGTCATGAAGGGATTTCCCACGATGTGTGGAATATCTGCAACAGTTGTACAAACCCTAAGAATTCAAGAAGAACCATCCCCAAACCCTTGATGGATTAATACTTATAACTTTCGATTATTCTTTTGCCCTTAGGAAGCTATGTAACAGACTCAAAGAGACCTATGCTTGTATTTATCTGATATCAATTTATTCTTTAATTTATCTTTCATAGTTTCAAGCTCCCTTGTTTCAAGTCTAAATGTATTTTAAATCAAGTGATTGTCCCTTTTGGCCCAGTATTTAAAAAGAGTCTATTAGTCTATACCAGGAGTTCTTAAACTTTTTTTTTCATTCATGACCACATTTATAATTCTGACTTTCCTGGTGGCCTCACATAAAAATAAAAGCAAGATAAACAGATGTTTTTTGATGATTTATTTATTAGATAATAATATGCATATACATATTAAGACATATAATTTTAGAATTTAAAGCCTGCTTATAACTGATGCAGGCTCTGAAAATATGGGGTCTCCGTTATCAGAGTCAACCATGACTTTCTGAATTCGGCCAATCAGAAATGATCTTATCCACTCCACAATGTCAGCATAAACTCCATATGCATGGAGCTTGTGTGAAAGATATTTGTGGACAACTTTATTGAAGGCCTTTCCATGGTCAAGTAACAGGACATCCACTGCTTTATCTTCCTCAATTAGTTTAGTGACTATATCATAGGACTGGATCAGGTTTGTCTCATTGGACCAATTCCTTCTCAAACCATGTTGAGACTTTGACAGTAAGCCATTTTTTTCAAGGTGGTTAATAATAGCATAATTGAAAGTACTTTCAAGCAGTTTTGAAATAACTGGTGTAGGACTAATAGGCTGGAAATTTTCAGGGCTATTTTTATCTCCCTTCTTGAAAATTGAAACTATATTGGCCAACTTCCAATCAGCTGGTACCAGCATCATCCTTATGGACATCTAAAAAATATCAGCCAGTGATATGGCAAAAAGAGCTGTAGTTTCTTTCAGCAAACGTGGATGAATGTAATTGGGGCCCTGTGCCTTGTTTGGATCCGACTTATTCAGGTGCTTGTGAACATCATCCACATCAATCACAACAGATGGCATTTTGTGGACATGGTTCCTTTCTGGGAAAGGGGGAGGAGATACTGTAGTATTTTTATATTACGTTGTATGGAAGTTTCTTGTTATGTTTTTTGTAGGTAGCCTGGATCAATAAACCTATTCAATAGACAACATTACATGATGTCAGAAGTGGGATCTGAATAACAATGGACGTCCTTCAGCCATCAATAAACTGGGAGGTCAACTCCCTTTCAGAGGAATGGGACCGCTTTGAAGAACACGCTAAGCTGATGTTTGCAGGGCCACTTTCAGGCAAAACAGAAAAAGTACAGTGTGCCTACCTACTCATCTGGTCTGGAGCAAAAGGTCGGGAAATATTCAACACCTTCAACGTCGCGCCTGAAGAGCTGCATAAAATCGAACCTTACCTCGCTAAATTCAAAGCATATGCTACACCTCAGAAGAACACAGTTTTTGCACGATACCTGTTCCAGAAGCGAGACCAAAACGACACAGAGACTGTGGAAAAATACATCACAGATCTAAGGACATTAGTGAAACCATGCTCCTACTCAGACCCAGATGAAATGGTTCGGGACCGAATTGTATGTGGAATCCAAAACCAAAATGTGCGTGAAAAGCTCTTGGTCTGAAGGCGATGAACTCACACTGGATAAAGCAACCTTTATGCGCAGAAGCTATGAAGCGACCCAGGCTCAACTCAAGACATTCAATGGAACGAGGCCAGCCCCCATCAAACAAGAGATCGACGCTATATCCCGCTACCAAAACCGGAACAGTGGTAGAAACAAACAGACAGAAGCAAGCAGCTCCAAGAGTAAAGCATGCTACTTCTGTGGCGGAACATACTCCCCCTCACACATCTGTCCTGCAAAGGGGAAAACCTGCTCCATATGCAAAAAGACCAACCACTTTGCCAGGGTCTGTTGAAGTAAGACGGTCACAGTGCAGTTGATGAAGATGCTGCAGATACAAACCCCGGCGACGAAACTGTTTTCCTTTACTCCATCGAGCAAAGTAAGAACAAAGACGAAGCAGTTATTCCACTGAATATCAACAACCAGTTCCCTCTACAATTTAAGATTGACACAGGAGCCCAGGTGAATATCATCCCAAAGAAGTATTTTGACCTCATCACGCCAAAGCCCACCATGAAACACACCAGTAAGCGCCTCACAAGCTATTGTGGAGCACGGATCCCAGTAATAGGAGTCTGCAAACTATCCTGTAGGTACAAAGACAACGTGAGCAGCATGCAGCAGTTCTACGTAGTCGAGACCTCATCCTCCCCAATCTTTGGCTACCATTCTAGCCTCAACCAGGACCTGATCAAACTAGTCCTAAACATAGACGTAGCAACCTCCCAAGTACCACACCTGAAGGAAAAGTACAAAGAAGTATTCAGAGGAATTGGAAAGCTGGACGGAGAATGCAACATACACCTAAAGGATAACGTTACACCAACCATCTATCCAGCCCGACGAGTCCCCACCGCTATGCAGGATAAGCTCAAGACAGAGCTCAGTCGCTTAGAAAGCCTAGGTATCATAGAAAAAGTAGTGACCCCGACTGAATGGGTTAACTCAATGGTAATGGTAGAAAAGAAGGACGGCTCCATAAGACTGTGCATAGATCCAGTTGATCTAAATAAGTCCATCAAGCGACCGCACTACCCGATTCCCACTCTGGACAATGTCACCTCAAAGCTACACGGAGCCAAAGTATTCACCAAACTTGATGCCTGATCCGGTTACTGGTCGGTTCTGCTGTCTGATGACTCTTCTTATCTCATGACATTCAGCACAATCTATGGGAGATACCATTTCAAGCGAATGCCCTTTGGAATCATCTCAGCCCAAGATGAATTTCAGCAGCAAATGGAAGACGCTTTCCAAGGCCTAGAAGGATTCGAAATCATCATTGACGACATGATCGTGTATGGCAACACCCAAGAAGAACACGACAAACGCCTAGCAGCAATATTGCAACGCGCCCTTGTCAAGGGCATCCGATTCAATGAAGAGAGGTGCAAGTTCTCAGTATCCAGAGTAAAGTACTTCGGGCACGTCATAAGCTCTGAAGGAATGCAGCCAGACCCCAATAAGATCCATGCCATAAACAACATGCCAAGCCCATCATGCCGAGAAGAACTCCAAACACGTCTTGGGATGATCAATTACTTAGCCAAGTACATACCAAGTCTCTCAACAAAGAACAAAAAACTCCATGACCTGACTAAAGTAGACCTGTTCATCTGGGAAGAGGAACACACACAGATCCTAGAAGACTTGAAGAGCTCCATAGTATCCAACACCCCGTTCTTCAACCACAAGAGTAACAACATGGAACTCATAGTTGACGCCTCTAGCCACAGACTTGGTGCACACCTGGTCTTGGAGGGGAAAGTCACAGTGTACGCATCAAGATCACTCAGCAAAACAGAGCAGAAATATTCCCAACTAGAAAAAGAGTTGTACGCCATTGTATTTGGCTGCAAACATTTCCACCATTATCTCTATGGCCGGCATGTCGAAGTTACTACTAACCAGTGCCCACTTGAAACGGTGGTGGCAAACCCTATCCACAAGGCCCCACCCTGAGTACAGAGATTAATGCTCCAGCTCCAGCCTTATGACCTTAGCCTGAAGTTCCGACCAGGCTCAGAAATGCCTGTAGCCAATGCTCTATCCCGCCTACACCTGGGCGATGCGGATCCAACACTGGAAGAAAGTCTAGATGTCTATGTACATCAACTTGTACCCTATCTACAATGGCATACCCCAAGGAACTCTCCTAGGCCCCCCCCTCCTTTTTTCAGTCATGGTTAATAGCCTTGCAAAGGAAGTTCCTGACCGTTGTAAATTTGTTGATGACCTAACGATTGGTGAAAGTTGCTTCAGAAATTTAATAAGCGACCCTATGAGTATTCTCAATGAAATTGGAAGTGAGGCTTTGGACCTAGATATGACCGTAAACCCCTCTAAGTCCATGATAATGCCGATTTGTTTCCTCAAATCCTCGCCCTGTTTTCTTAATCCTATCCCTCCTGAAATTTATGCATCCTCGGTTAAAATACTTGGAGTCACAATTTCTTCAAATTTAAAGTGGGATATCCACGTTAAAGATATCATCCATAAAGCTGATGCGTCTATCGCCCTCCTTAAGCTCCTAAATGAATATAGCGTCCCCCCTTCTCACTCCTTAAGGTTGTACACGTCTTTCGTCCGTCCGCATCTTGAATATGCTTGTCCATTTTGGCACCCTGGCATCTCCTGTGAAGAAGCAGACAAAATTGAGTCAATCCAAAAAAGAGCCTTGCAAATAATTTTCAAAGAAGGCAAGGTGCCTTACTCTCTGCTCCTAAAAAAAGCTAGTTTGGAAACCCTTGAGCGAAGGAGGTCGTCGTTGTGCCTCCTTTTTTCAAAAAATGCAATAACGAACCCTCGGATGGCAAGTATTTTCCCAAAACGTCACTCACCATCCAGATTATGACAGCCTCGAGCTGTTTCTGAGCCTATCCCAGTTTTGTCCCACATTCACTGCGTTACTTCCAGATATGAAAAAACCTTTGTCCCCTTCATCACAGAAAAAATAAATAAAATAGCCGACTAGTTTCTCCTCCCCCCTTTTTTTTCTTTTTCATGTGAGGTGATTTAGGTCGTTACACTAATTTGCTTGCCCTCCGCTGTTTTGGTTTAGTTTCCCTTTTAATTCATATGTGTTTTTCGTGTGTTTTATGCTTTGTTCTTTTTTTTGTGAGTTTTTGGACTTTTTTTAGTGTCCCTTTTAATTTGTAGATATATATGTTTATTTCTTGTTCTTTTCTGTATTATTAGACTTTTTTGTCCCCTTCCTTTTTTTTCTGACTTATATATATTTTTCTTTTACTCATAATTTGATTATCCATTATTATTAGTGTTTTTTGCTTTGTTTGTTTTATTAGTCGACTCCAAAGTCCGAATTCGGCCCTTTGAGGGGCTTGTGATAGTGATTTTTTTGAAATAAATATCTTATATCTTATCTTACCTACCTGCCAGTGACCAGAAGCTCGAAGAGATCCGGGTGGAAACAACAAAGGATTCAGAACTGAGTACCCTCATCAAAACAGTCCAAGCAGGGTGGCCGAGTGCAAGAAAAGACTGCCCAACCAACATCCTAGCATACTGGAACTTGCAGCATGAACTCTCCTTCGAAAAAGGCATCCTACTCAAAGGAGAAAGGTTGATCATCCCCAAGAATATGCAGGCAGCTACACTGCAGCAGTTACACGCAGCCCATCTTGGAATCAAGAAAACGAAACAATGAGCCAGAATGCTGGTATATTGGCCAGGACTCAACGCAGACATTGAGCAGTACATAGCGAAGTGCCAAACATGCGCCAACAACATGCCAAGTAATTCAAAGGAACTCGAGACATCGAGAATCACAACATCGAGAGGCTGCTGCGGCAAAAGGTTGCGACTGATCTCTTTGAATGGAAAAGTGCCAGTTTCTTGGTAACCCTCAACTACCACAGCTGTTTTTTCGAAATCGACAAGCTTCCAACAACCTCATCCAGTGCAGTCATCACGAAACTCAAGGCCCATTTCGCCCAACACGGCATACCATCTCAGCCAATGTCAGACAACGGACCTCAGTTCACATCAAGAGAATTTACCGATTTTGCCAAGACGTGGGGAATCTCACTAACCACGTCCAGCCCAGGATACCCAAAATCCAACAGACTGATCGAGAAGGTGGTGCAAATCTCAAAAAACATCATGACGGAAGTGACAGAAAATGGAGAAGACCCCTTCCTGGGTATACTAGAGTATAGGAATACACCAGTCGACAGGTTCACTTCACCAGCCCAGCTCCTAATGTTGCATCAGCTATGATCCACCCTGCCGTGCACCTCACAACACCTAAAGAAGAAAGTCATTCCAACCACACAGTTCACTTGACGAAGAACTGAAATGCAGAAACGCCAAAAGCTGTATCATGACAAATCAGCTAGATCAGTGAAACAACTCACCCCTGGAGATGCAGTTTATGTACAGAAGACACTTGACAGACCATGGAGTCAGGCTGTTGTGCTATCCCATGCAGGACAGCCACGATCCACTGGGTGCATACCAACGAAGGTTCCGTGCTAAGGAGAAACCATAAACATCTCACAGCCCATCCACATCAAAGCCAGCAAGGTTTGAGCCAAGTCAGTGAGACAAGCGATGAAGCAGCACCACCAACAACAGAAACGGCTATTGAGTCACCACCCTCAGCTTCACAGCCAGACCTGTTCATATCCCCATTGCCACAACAGGATGGTCAGCAGGCCAGCCAGAGCCCCAACCAGACGGCCACCATATCTCAGCCCCAGGGTACCAGCAAAACACCATTGCAGCTATGCACGCGCTATGGTCAAACAGTAAGAAGACCCCTGAAGTTAAACCTGTAAAAGGAGTGAAGTGAAAGGAAGTATGAAAAGCTGCAGCCTTAACACGGCCAAAGACTCAGTGAAGTGGACCGAGCCAAGACTTTAGTGGACCACCCTTGAAGTTAAAGTGTTTTGGAAGTTTAGTATGTTGCTTTTTATTATGAGAAGAAAGATGTAGTATTTTTATATTATGTTGTATAGAAGTTTCATGTTATGTTTTTTGTAGGTAGCCTGGGTCAATAAACCTATTCAATAAATGACATTACAGATACCAGAACTGAATGAGAGAAATTAGTGGCATTTAAACAAGTTGCAATGTATGTGGGGGAATCAAGCACAGTAGCATCAGGATATTTAAGCTGGCATATTCTGTGTCTATTAGGATTAGAGCTGGAAACATACTTCCAAAACTTTTTGGGGTTTGAATTGCACTAAGGGCTATATTTGCTTCATAACCAGTTATGATTTTACATGTGAGATTTCTCATCTTGTTACAGCGTTTTTTGAAATCAGCAAGATGATTCTCCTATTTTGATTTCTTGTATTTCCTCCATGCCTTATTCTTATTCTTAATGCCTTCTCTTATTTCTTTAGTGAGAAATTGCAATATTTTTGTTTTCTCTGTGTATGTTATGGAAGTAAATTGCTTCTCAACTGCAAGCAAGCATGACTTAAAATTGAAACACAAGTCATCCACATTATCACTAAAAATCAAAGATTGCCAATCAACTTCAGACAAGTGTTCTCAGATTTTATTGCAATCTGCATAAGATCTTTTTGTCATATTTCTTGGCCTAGTGGAAACCAGCACCAAAAACATAGCACTAATTGCAAGTAAAGATTTGAGAGAAGTGTCTGCATCAGGTTGTTTGTAAATACCAAGTCAAGTATAGTTGGGTTTTGACCATCTCTATAGCGGGTTGGTTGATCAATCTGTTGAGTAAGGGCAAGATTTGCTACATAATTCCGAGTTGTTTGGAGTAAAGTTGTGTTTTCCAGTTCTTGATTTTGTCATGGTTGATTCTACAGGTAGAATGGTTTAAACAAGAGTGACATAAACAGTTTAAACTAAATGCAGCAATTTAAAAAAAATACAAATTGTGTATTTAATTGAATCATGATGAATCAATTCTTGTGAATTAGGCTAAGCCTATACAACTCTAACAGAATGTAATTATAATCAAATAATATGTTTTTATCCTATATTTTAACCTTTTCTAGAGCCAAAAATAAGAGAAAAGAGAAAACCTTTAAGGTCCATAACTGAACTTTTGAGTAAACCAACTATCAAATTCAGAGAATAAAAAAAAAGGTAAATGTTAAGTTTTGTTCCAAGTGCTCTAAACTGGAAACTATGCTGCTTTGCAGCATAGTTTGCACCAGTTTAGAGCACTTGGAAATGCTAATTCTAGAAGCATATCCATTTTTGGTTGATCCTCCTCCTCCATGGGGTGAAATAAAAATGAGCAAAGTGGGCTTAACTACAGGTGACATTACCTATAGAGCAGAGTGTATTGGTCCATGAGCCCTGCAGGCAGAGGGCCAAGGTCTGTATTCTATGTTTATTTAATAAACCTTGTTTGAGGTTTTCTTATTATTACTTTTTTTTTAGTTTTATTGCTCTTTGTTGAATAAATATAGAATAAAGATCTTGCCCTGCTGCCTGCATGGTGCATGCACTAATAGATTTCACTCTATAGATAATGTTACCTGTAAGAGAGCACACTTTACTTATTTTTAGTCTCATTGGAGGGGGATTTTAGAAATCAAAAAATGGATGCTCTTCTCTAATAATGACAAAGAAACAATTTGCAATCATCAGAATCTTGCTATATGCAGTAATACACACTTTAGAGCATTTGGAACAAAACTAAACATTTACCAAAATTTATTGGACAGTATGTCTAATTAATTCATAGCATTATACTGGAAATATCTCCAAATGTTCCCATATTTGTTTGTTTTTCCTGATTTTCATCAATATTTTAACCCAATTTTTGATCATAAATTTCATATGGTTTTTATGAAATAAAGCTAGGTTAACATATCAGATTTGAAAAATGACCCAATTTGCTTGGCAGAATTGCTATGTCTGAAACATAGGCTAGCCTGTTACAAGTCCAGTGAATAAAGAATATAATGGTACTAGCCTACCCTTAAATTCTAGTTTAATGACTTCTGGCTATCTTGGAAAGGGGTTAGGTTAGGAAAATGAAACTTTCGGGGATGGGTCTACAGGCTAAATCATATCCTGGGAAGGTACTTTAAAGGGCCTACCTCTACTCCTTCTCCCTCTAGAGGGCCCTGAAATTCACCTACATGACAGATCTATACCTATTGACATTTTGACAAAATCATATTTTACCTTAATTTTTAGTTACCAGTTGCTTTTTCTCTGCCTTTAGTTCTGAAAATGCAATTCCTGTTATTACCTTACCTTAAATTACCTTAAATCACAGCTTGGAGCAATATAAGGATTATCCATCCTTGTGATGCTCCATGAGAAAAAAAAAATTCATTTGGTGTAGAATGTGGCTGTTAGATTAGACTCTTGTGGAGGACTCTGCAGCTTCCCAATTGTAAAGGAACTCCTGGCAGAGCCATTCCCTATCAAGGTGGGACTTGAACATGTCAATTGAAGTAGCAGAAACTGTTTCTTCAGAGAGCTGGTTCCACATATTGATGATTCTTTGGCTGAAGAAGTGGCTTCTATGTCTACTCGTGGAATGCTGCATGGAGAGCTTCAAAGAATGTCCTCTAGTACCAGAATGCAAGGGCTGTGCAAAGAGACCGGGAAGGGTATTTTTAGAGAGGATTTTTTTGGTTAAAATAATGTCACCCCTTTTCTGTTGGTATGTCAGCATTGGCAGCTTCAAATGATGTAGTCATTCTTTGTATGGAAATTTATTCATGTTGGTAACCATCTTAGTGGCATGATGCTGGACATCCTCATGCAACTTCCTATCTTTTTTGAAGAAAGGGGCTGCCAATGACATCCAACCTCCAGGCGTGGACGTACAAGCACCTTATATAACTTCATAAGAACTCTAGGGTGTCGGCTGGAGATGGTTCTTTTTATGATACCAAGGGTTTTATTTGCAGAAGATGAAACAGACTTAGCATGGCTGCTAAACTTTAATTGGTGATCTACAATAACCCCAAGATCTCTTTCATTGGAAACAGCAGAAAGGAAGTTGTCTTGAAGGAAATACTTATGATGCTTGTTATTTTTGCCAAAATGAATTACATGGCATTTGTCAACATTGAAAGTCAGAAGCCACATGTTAGCCCATCTTTCTAGACTATCAAGATCTGTTTGAATTGATTGCTGGTCAGAGGGAGTAGCCGCTTTTCCAACTAGTTTTGAGTCATCAGCATAAAGGGTAATAAGATTTGAAAGAAGGGTGGGTAATTTGTTAACATAGAAGTTGAAAAGTGTTGGTCCAAGAATAGTGCCCTGGGGCATGCCACTTAATACAGTTGTGGGAAAAGAGAAATGAGGAGTTCCTTGCAAATCAAAAACTCTGACACTCTGTGATCTTTCAGAAAGGAAGCCCATAATCCACTGTACAACACCTTTGTTGACACCTGCAGCCCTCAATTTGATTATGAGGAATTCATGACAAACTTTGTCAAATGCTTTGGACAGATCAAGAAGAATCATGTTGACAGGAAAACCCTCATCAAGCAGTGTAGTCACTAATTCATATGTTTGGATAAGGTTAGTGTCCACAGATCTACCAGTTCTGAAACCATGTTGTGATGTGGAAAGGATATTATTGACCTCAAGATGTTCAATTAGAGCTTTATTAACAAATCTCTCAAGCACCTTAACAACTGCAGAGGTGATGCTTATGGGATGGTAATTCTCTGCTGAGTCTCTTCTATTTGAGTCTATTCTCTTCTATTTGAGTAGAATTCTGAGCCATATCAATGTTGTTTTTTTTTTAATTTAGGAACTGTATTTGCATATATTTAAAACCTCATAAATTGGGATTGAGCAAAGTTGTGAAGCTGAAAAGAATTTTGTTGTACTTCATTCAAGCAGAAGATCTATTTTGCAAGGTTTCACTTTTATAACACATATTTAAAACCTTGTAAATTGGGATTGAGCAAAGTTGTGGAGCTGAAAACAATTTTGGGCCAATGTTGGTATTACCTGAACAATTGTTTTGGGTCATGAAACTATTGTTAATAGACGCATTTTGACTTTTTGAACATCTTTTTTCTCTTGCCAAACTACCACAAACTCACTGTTATGGAGTTATTCCAGCCCAAACATTCTCGTATTTATACATATAGAATTGTAATCATTTCTGTTTTCATTGATTGGATATTTGAAATCACAAATCTGTAATAGTTTATAAACAAAATTTGGGCTATATATTTGCACATTAGGGGTGGGGGTAAAGCATAGCATATATTAAATATATAAACTAACCATTACTGTATTTAATATATGCTATGCTTTACCCCCCCTCCCCTAATGTGCAAATACATAATAACGCCATAATGGTGAGTGTGCAGTAGTTTTTACAAGAGAGAAAATATGTTCAAAAAGTCAAAATGCATCTATTAACAATAGTTTCATGACCCAAAACAATTATTCAGGTAATACCAACACTGACCCAATTTTGTTGTACTTTATTCAAGCAGAAGATCTATTTTGCAAGGTTTCACTTTTATAACACAAATATTTTTAAGGGTCATCAAAGGTCAGGACCCTCTAGAGGGAGAGGGAGTGGAGGTAGGTACTTGAAAATACCTTCCTGGGACATAGAGGCTACTTTAGCCTGTAGACCCATCCCTGAAAGTCTCATTTTCCTAACCTAACCCCTTTTTGAGATAGCAAGAAGTCACTAAACTAGAATTTTACCTTTTATTAAGATATTTCCTTCTGGAGAGCTGCTAGGCTACTCTATATCTTTACCATGTTTTTCTGTCAAAATTTAGATAGATATAACCTAACTACAACAAAAAGATATGAACATAGTCACAGGCATAGGCCAAGACTACCTTTCATCAATGCAATCTTTTATGCTCCAAAAATAAGGAAAGAGCAGAGATGGTAGGCTAGCTAGAATAAAAATATCATTTTCCAAGGGTAGGCCTATATTTTAGCCCCTGGAACTTGACTAGCCTACTTTCTAAGATAGCAAGAAGCCCCACAACTTAGGCTATAGTGAGTTTAATCCTAGAAGAATTTTTGCTTTTGTGTTGATAAGAGAAATCCAAATGGCCAAATTAAAAGGCATATTTTTCTTAATTGGATTTTGAAAACTCACTCTGTTAGGTCTGTGGGACAATTTTTCCTTCTTCTTCCTTTTTGAAAAAATGAAAAGTATTTTTCGATCGTAAACCAAAATGTAAGCGAGCGCCTTTGAAAAATAAACCAGACAATATTTTGCCCCAAACCCAACAAAACATTAGCATTGCGTACCTAACTGCCTACCCCTTATGCACATTGGCTGGATGGAACTGTGCATTACTTAATGGTGTTTTAGCATGTATTTAACGTTAGTAAAACTATTTATTTTGAAGTTTTCCTACGAATCTATACGAAACGGTCCTACGATTCAAATGAACGCTGCTTGCCTTATGAAAGTAATTGACAGTATTTTATTCTCAATCTTTAAAAGATTTAAACCAATTATAGTGAAACATTGTGAGCTCTAGCTTGGGGTTTTTCCGAAAAGATGTGTCTTAGCGGCAAAAAGTATCAGCCACTAAAAACAAATAGAAAGCAACGTTGGGTTATTAGACAGGCTAGTAAAAATTATTATGGCTCATCGCAAATGACAAGAGAAAAAACAAACTATTTAAAATTGACCAAGCTTCTATTATTCTAATCAACCCATCCAAAATTCTAGAGTGAAACTCTTATCAAAATTTGTTGCAAAATTTTTTCGATTTCTTGCAAGATTTTTAATTATTAAATATTGTAATCCTAATTATGAATGTACATTTGACATTTTGTTAGTGTACAAAAGTTTAATTTTAAGCCAGATTAACTTTGGGATATATTATAACATTGAGAGTGCGGATGTGTACGAACATTAACGCTGATTCCATATAAAATCTTGATGGTCGTTTTACCTGGACTTTGGATTGATCTTGATTATGTTTTGGACCTAGACTATTCTGGAGCTGAGCTAAGCAAGAATAATAATGTTTGCGCATTCAGCTAATCTTAATTTATCGAATCCAACATTCAGATTTTTCACACTCGGTCTGATTTCAACCCTCTGACAGCTTGCAACAGGATCTGGAACACGCTCTCAAAGTTTGCACAAAGCTGCCACTAGTTTGGTATGTTCAAAAATTATGTTAAAGAATTTCTAGCTAGTAAATAATTTTTTCCGGTTTCCCATGGGGTTGTTGTCTTTGGATTGAGCTAGATATTTAATTGAGTTGCGGAAATCATGTACCATCCCTTGCCCAGCTTGTCATTTTTGGGAATTATTAAGATGGGCGACTAAATGTTTTTGGACGTTGTTTATATTTTGTTTGTGTTGGTATTTTTTCTCCCCTGTTCTTTCCCGGCCATGGAGTCTTATGGGGGAGATTGTCTTGAATTATTTTTTTTCAATGAAATTTATTGTTAAATAAAGGACTCAGAACTCTGATATGCAAAAATGTACCTAACCGAGGGAAATACTCACGAGCTTTAGCAAAAATATATTCAACATATTGTGACTCTTCTGTCTTGTTTTTAACTGGTATGTATTCGTTATGGAAAAGAAATGATTTGAAACATATCCGTATTGCTTATTTTAGATAAAGGAAATTTTCACATTATCTTACCACTTCACATAGTAATGCACGTATTATTGAGAAACGTGGTGCTAGCGACATTATTCGATCGTTTGAGTTGCTTAGTGTTAATTTAATAAGACACGCCTTTGTGTCCTTAGGCAAAAACTATATTATTATCCGCCTTATTTTGTCTGAGATAAAGGAATATGTTGTCTAATTCTCTATCTATTTCATTTTTAGTGTAATTTACTCCTTTTGTTTTGTTTAAAGTGGGTTATAAATAAATTATTATTGTTCTAAATATTATTATTAAAAACTAAGAAAGCACTCCACAAACATTTTTTTAATAACCAATAGCAAAAACAATGTCAATTGAAACAAGCAGAAGTTGTTCGAAGTTTTTTTTCAAAAAAGAGGATTTTTAAGGAAAAGTAAAGAGCTATATTAAACCATAGACGAGTGGAAACATAGTCATTTAATAATTTAATCTTAAAATGAACAGAAATTGCTATCAATGAATAGCTGAGTTCTAAAACGAGCAAAAATTATAAGGAACAACCGAGTGAATCTCAAAACGAAAATAAAATACCAAAAATAGAAATAAAACTAACACCCTCCAAGCCTTCTAAGATCCTTATTGTCATTTGCAATCCACTGAAAACAATTTCATTTCGGTAGGATTCACTTTTAAATAACATCACAACTACAAAATTTTCTCTCATAATTTACAAATAAAGGTGATGGTATATGTTCCCTTCTTATCCTTTCAAAATGGCTTGAATGTAATCTGTATTTCGTTGAAAACCATGTGTGTTTTGAACAATATGGCCTTTGCCAAAACACCAATAAAAGGAAAAGGAAAGAGCGTTGTTTAATAAAAGTTGTTTTATCTATTATTACTAAAAATCTGATTTTCTTTAGAAGTTTGATTATAATCAGAGATTTAGTTATCCTTATAATACATTAACGATCTTTGTCTCACAATAGTGTTCTAAAATGGTTACAATTTAGCAAAAGCACTTATAATCGTATTATTAAGCGCTAATGAACGCTTTAAATCACTTATTAAATTTTTAGGATTACTTAAGAACATTTAAATAGCTTAAAAACGCTTTAGATTACTTATTATCATCACAAAACACTTCAGATTACGTATAAGCGCTTAAGATTACGTATAAACGTTTTCAGATCTCATTTTTTTTTCAAACATATGAACGATTTAGATAGCCTATAAAAGTTGAGATCACTTTAAACGCTTAAGAACACTTATAAATGGTTCTGTTTAAACTTCGTTGAAGTAAGGATGTTAGGGATGTTTTATATTTTTAAAAACATAATTAGTTTTAATTCTTACATTTTGGGATAAGTTTATACATACATACATACATACATACATATATATATATATATATATATATATATATACTAGCTGGGTCCCGGTAGCTTCACCGCCGGACCCCAGAATGACACGCGGCAGGATTCTATATATGGATTCTTATTGTCCTTTATGTTCTAACCGCACACAGTGCTGGATCCCGGAGGCTTCGCCACCGGACCCCATCATGGCACGCGGCAGGTTTCTATATATGGATTCTCATTGTCCCTTGTGTTCTAATCAAAGACAGTACTGGGTCCTGGTGGCTTTGCCACCGCTCCCTGCAGGCCCCAAAATGGCACGCTTCTATATATGGATTCTCATTATCCCTTGTGTTCTGGGTCCCGGCAACGCTATGTCATTTTTGGATCGAACTGATGAAGTAAATTGGTTTAGTTTTCTGTTTTAAGGTTTTCGAATTGCTTTAATCCATTGTCAAGATATATAGAAATACTTGAGCAATCACCAGTTTCTTACATTTTAAGCAATTTAATAATAATTTCTTTTTGACGTTAATTGACACTTTGACAAATTTTCTTTAAGAAGCAAGCATTCTAAACTTCAACAATTTCTACTAAACTTCACACTTTTGGTTTTCTGTTTTAAGGTTTTCGAATTGCTTTAATCCATTGTCAAAATATATTGAAATATTTATGCAATCACCAGTTTTTTTGACATTTTTACATTTTTGTTTAGCTCGTGTAACGGTACTAACGTGTAACGGTAAAGATAGTGTAACAGACAGACGGACAAACGGTGTCTTGAACAAAAAATTTCCATATTGTTTCTAATTCGTTTTTGCTTGATATGGAAGGCAGTATGGTCTTCGTCACTATAAATGGTTAAGAAAGATTATAAACGCTTAGCTTTAAATTATCTCTTGTAATATCTCTCTGTAAACGGTTTAGAGCACTAATAAACGCTTTAGATCACTAATAAGCGCTTTAGATCAATTATAAACAAATTGAAATTATTTGGAGCACTTAAAATACTTTAGATAACTTATAAGCGCTTTTATCACTTATAAAAGCTTTTGACCATTTATAAATGGTTTAAATGCATATAAATGCTCTAAAGGGATTTTGAGGACTTACAAACACTTTAGATCCTTTATAATTTCTTTTTAGCACTTCTAAACTCGTTAGATCATTTATAACACTTTTGAACGCTATAAATCACTTATTTGTAGGAAATGTATTTTAAACGCTTTAAATAACTCATAGATTCTTTTCATAGCTTTTGAACACTATTGGTCACTTTAAAATACTTTAGATCATTTATAAACGCTTTAGACCGCTTATGCTAAAGCATTTATGCAAGATCTGAAGCTTTAACAGTGTTGTATAGTATTGATTATAAGCGATTTAAATCATATATAAATTCTTCAGATCACTCATAAACGCTTTAGAAAACTTTTTTGCCTTAGATCATTTATAAACACATTAGATGAATCATAAATTTCTTAGATAATTTGTAAATGCTTTTGATAACTCATAAATGCTTTAAAGCATTTATAAACGCTGTAGACCGCTTATAAACTCTTTAGAGCACCCATAATGGCTTTTGATCACTTAAAAACGTCTTGGACAGCCTATAAACGCTCTAGAATGCTTATTGCACCCAAGACAGCTTTGAACACTTATAAATGCTTTAGATTATCTATAAAGACTATAAATCCCTCATAAATGGTTTAGAAACGGTTTAGATGTAGCATAAGTGGGAGATGGTAACGTCGGCAATAAAGGGGGGAGGAATTAATGCCAGGTTTTTCTTCTCACTCAGTTGGACTATCTGTCTTGGCTCTTTCTACAATTAGCCATGACTTGATACCCACAACTGTTCCATTTTAATTCAAAATTTTTCTACAGATTCTAGTTCATACATGGAAAATTTTCCATTATAATTGATATTTTCAATTATAAAGGAAAAACCCAGCATGCCGAGCCGGGGAGACCCTCCAACAGATTGACTCTAGTTTGGCATTGTGGAGTGACATGAGAGGTGTAGCATAAGTGGGAGATGGTAACGTCGGTAATGAACGGGGGGAAATTAATACCAAGTTTTTTCCTCACTCAATTGGACTATCTGTCTTGGCTTTTTCTACAATTTACTGTTCCATTTAATTCAGTTTTAAATGTCCTGAAATGGATCAAAACTTGGGGAACTCAATATTAAATTTTTCCTTTCTGAAAGTACGTATAAACACTTAAGATCACTTAAAAGCGTTTTACAATAGTTTTAAACGATTCAGAACGGTTATAAATGCTTTAGATCTCCTAAAAACACTTTAGATTACTAATAAATACTTTAGATCACTTATAAAGGCTTAAAACAACTTATAAACTTCGAATTGAGATCCAGTTGCCATCAAGTTGCCAAGGTTAATGAAAAAGAAAAACAACAAAAAACAAGATAGATGGCCTAAGTTAGAGGCAAAGCTGACATAAGTCTTTTTCTAATGATGTTATTTTCACTTGTTGACAGATATTCTATCATTCATCAATCGCAGGGCAGAAATACGTGCTTCCAGATCTAAGTATACATAAGGAATATAAAGCCTTTATAAGTGTTCGAAAGTGCTTATAGGTGATCTAAAGCGTTTATAAGTGATCGAAATTATTTATAAGCGCTCTAAATTGGTTATAAGCGGTCTGAGTTGTTTAATATAATCTGAAGAGCTTATACGCAATCTAAAGCGTTTATAAGCGATCAAAAGCATTAATTAGCCATCTAAAGTGTTTATAAAAGATCTAAAGCGTTTGTAAGTGATCGAAAAATTTATAACTGGTCTAAAGCAATCACGAGTGTTCTATAGTGCTTATAAGTGATCCAAAGTGCTTATAGGTGATATGAAGTGTATATAAGAGATCTAACGCTTTAGGAATAATCTTATTTATTATTTCTGAAATTTTCTTTTTTGTCTCTTTCTTTTGAGCATTTTTTTTACAGATGCTTGTGATCGCGTGAAACACTTTAGATTGCGCTTAAACTCCTCGGGTCACTTTAAATGCTTTAGGCGTTTAAAAATTAACAAAAGTTTTTATAGGCTATCTATGTTGTTCATACGTATGTCAAAAAAGTGAGAAGTGAAGTCGTTTATACGTAATTTAAAGCGCTTGTATATGATCTAAAGCGTTTAGTCGTTATTATAAGTCATATACAGCGTTTATAATTGATTTGAATTTTTTAAGTAATTCAAAACCTTTTTAAGCGATCAAAAGAATATCCAAGTGATTATGAATGCTCCTAAGTGCTTATTAGTAATTTAAAACGTTAAAAGTTGATCAAAAGTTCTTATAATCGTTCCAAAGCATTTATAGTTCTTCAAAAGTGTTTACAAAAGAGCTAAGTGTTTAAAGTAATTTTTGGTGTTTATAAATAACCTAAAATCATTTATAAATGTTCTAAACTGATTATAAGTGATTGAAAGCGTTTAAAATGATCTGAAGAGTTTATACGCAACCTAAAGCCTTTTACGCTTTTAAAAGCTTTAGTAAGTGATCTAAAGAGTTTACAAAAGATCTAAAGTAAGATCTACATAATAGATGGTACAAGTAAGATTTAAAGTAAATGATTTAAAATTTGTAGCTAATTGAAAGCATCAAAAAGTGTTCTGTAGTGTTTAAAAGTGATCTCAAGTGTTTACAAGTTATATGAAGTATTTATAAAAGAGTCTTTCAATCAGTTGCTTAACCTAAAGTGTTCATAAGTGATCTCATGCTTTAGATTTGTATAGCAATTATGTGTGTTTTAAAGAGTTTGTAAGTGATCTAGAGCGTTCATGAGGATTCTGTAGGCTACTTATAGGTGTTAAAAGCTTTTGTATGAATACTAGAGCATCTATAAGTTATTCAAAATCTTTTCAAGTGATCAAAAGCCTTTATTAGTGATCTAAAAGGTTTATAAGTGGTGTAAAGCGTTTATAAATGATCGAAAGCAAACAAGTGACTTAATGTGTTTACAAGTGATTTAAAGTGTTTGGAAGTGACCTAACGAGCTTATAAGTGATACAAAGCGTTTATAAGGGATCTAACGTGCTTTTAAGTCATCAAAAGCATGTACAAGTTATCTAAAGCGTTTATAAGTAATCTAAGTGTTCATAAGTGATATATACGTTTAAAACTGAGCAATAGTGCTTATAATTGGTCTAAAGCATTTATAAGTGTTCATAGGCGTTTACAAGCAGTTTAAAATGTTTAAATGATTTTTGGTCTTTAGTAAGTAATCTAAAGTGCTCATAAGTAATTTCGATTCTTGGATAAGCCTATCATCAGGGTGGTCATCAGGTCGCATTTTCATAAATTCATCAAAACCATCTATTTCCTTGTTGTTCAGGGAGGGGAACTGTAATTTCCTCGTGTAAGGTTTTCGACCATGCTGATCCCAATGCAACACTTAATTTCGATGTGACGCTATTCTCGAGGGGATTTCCGGCTTTTTTTCGAAATCACCACAATTTTCTTTTCGCAATAAACTTTTACTTTTAAGACAAACCGAAATAATAGTTACCATTCCTGAATCAGTGTCAGATGGCAATGTTTATTCACTAGGCAGTTTTTTTTTTTCAAAGCACATCTTTTAACATTTAGTTACTATGGGCTGTGGTTAGCTCTTTACTAGGGTGCAGCTACTGCTGCAACCATGTTTTGCCATGACCTATGGGCTTTAAGAGCAAACAAGTTCTATTCTATTCTATCAATTGATAACAGATACGTGTATTGTCATTCTTTGGAAAAAAGTAATTTATATTAAGAAAACTATATTTTTAAATAGTAGACGTAAGAGAAAAAGATTTACAGTGCCTATAAGCTCTATACATTTCGGTGCTTGTGTAACCAGGATAAGGCTAACAATGTAAAAAAATACTTGAATTACCATTTCCAACATTTCAATTTGATATATAGATTAACTATAAATTTAGACTAATATTAATGACCGGCAAAACATACCATCGAAAGCCTTATTTTTTCCCGGTTCTTTGAATTTATGTAAGAGTTAATGTTAAATTCACTCGAGAGGTCTATATGAAGATCCTTGACAAAACACATTTTTGGCTGCTCAAAAGTGAAGTAAACAGTCTTTACAGTTTTTTTTTATATTTCAAGAACTCTATCGACAAAAACCTCTACAACTTCATAGTGATGGAAGCGTGAATAAGTTGGCGGTTATAAACACCTACTCTTTCCAGTAAGGAGGAAGAAGCTTATTTTGAATACTTTCACCATCGTCTTCTTCGCATTGTAGAAAAATTTCCCGATCAATATCTTTTCATGAAACCAAGTTCAAATTATGATGGCTATGCGTAGAAATATGCATTTTAGTAGCACAATCAGTAGCTTGTATGATTCTAATATCATATATATTCTTATAGAATACGTATGTTTAACATAACTTTGCATATTATGTACACGAAAATTTGAATACGGTTATTTGACATTCGATCGAATAATAGCACTATCAAGTCTTTATACTTCATAAATTCGAGGTTTCTTTTCTCGCAAAATGTAATTTCTAGTAAATATGCTAGTAGATTACTGTTATATACACGCAAGCAAAAAAAAAATAGTGCTTTTACCCTAAGAGAACAATTTGTATAGAAAATACAGCATCCGAATATTATTCTTCTGGCTGGTAAAACAACAATTAAAAGACAACATAACTTTAAAGCTCTATAACTTTGGAAGGCCTTGAACTATACTCAGACAAATTCGATGAATTTACTCGAAGTATCTTTATTCCAATTTAGATGACATACCAGATTTTTTTTTCTCCAAAATAGTGTAGCCTTCCAAGCAAACGCTTTTAAAGCTACCTTAAAAAACCTTTTCTGAGTTAGTCCAAAAATGCTAATATTGAACTTACTTTTAGCATTTGGTAATTTTAAAAGAGGAAAGAACAAAGAAAATTCACACAATATCCCCCCTAAAAACAATAAAATATACCAGAAATACGTTAGCATTTGCCATTAAGATTACTCAGACTTCAGAATAGAGAAAACAAAGCGTACAGTCTTTTTTTTTTTTCAGCAATGCCCGCTAGAGTGACAAAGGATAATAAAATCAGAGAAACAAAATAAAAAGTTATTAAAAAAAATCCCAAGCATTGCTTAAATCAACATAAATACATAAACACTGACAATCTGTAACTTCTATAAAAAAAAATAGCTAATACAAAAAAAAGAAAAGAAAAAATCACTACAAAGAATAGAAATTATAAATTCATAGCAACTGAATTAGAGCTACTAAAACTGATTACACTACGAGCCAAGTCACTGGGAAAACTTTAAAACGTAAGAACTAAACACAGCTGTTATAGAGGAAGAGTTGATATATATACATCGTCGTGTCGCTCTTCTTGAGAAACAGGACGAAAACGGCATTGATTTGGCTGTGAGACGTTGTCAATCTACAAAGAAAAAAAATGATAAAGCGAAATTCTGGACACAGCAAATTACAGATGTGTACGTCCTAATTAAAGCTACCCATATTTTCTGCTCCATTTTTCTTCAATGGAAATGCTGTGTTAGTAAATGAGCCCCAAGCAACTGATCTTATTTAGCTAAACCCTCATGCATTTGACCACAGGTGCAACTGAACCCCTGCTTAACTCAACTCCTGTGCAACTGAACCCTCGTGCAACTTAATCTTCGAGCAACTCAATCCCATTTAACTGAACCCAGGTACAACTGAACCCTCGTGCATCTGAATATACATGAAGGTTAACCCCATTTAATTGAACCATCGCTCAACTGAACCCCTTTGTGAGTCAACCCCCCTTTAAATCAAGCCCAGTTTGACTCAACTCAACCCAAGGCCTAAGAAAAAGTTTGAGGTCTAGAACAAATAGAAGCTCAAAATTTGCTTTTCGGTTTGTTCGCAGTTTGTAACTTATATTACCCATTTGGGTAGCCCCAGAACTTTTCCAAATTGAAAGAAGCTTTTTGGAGTGGGTCTACCGTCGAAATAATGGCCTGATAAAGTATTTTTTGGTTTTAGTACAAACTATTAGGTTTTAAATTAGTGCTCGGGTAAGCATTTACCAAGAGGCTAGTGGAAAGTTTGATTTTATACCTCATCCATTAAGCTCTTTCAGTTTTACTTTCGAAGCTACGTCAAAGCGTTTTGTTTGAATCATTCCACATAAGATATACCAGGAAATGACACCCAGCTTTATGGGACGGAGGAAATAAAATACTAATTCCGAGAACCTTGGATTGTTCCCCATTTCAGCATCTCAATGATGTTCCAGTGACCCACTGGTGCTGAAGAAAAAAAAAGGAAAAAAGAAGACAAGTATTAAGTACTTAAACCGGGTATTAAGTACTTTTTCGTAATTCCCAAAAATTTATTTCTTAATCAATTTCACTGTTGAAATGAAAATAAATGAGATATATCATTAACGAGTCAACTCTGAAATTTCAATGAATTTTCTTCATTTGGTAGTATTTTGAAAACTTTTTTTTATTTTCCACTTTCAAAGGGTACTAGGAAGGGGAGTACTCAAGAGGGAGACTTTAAACACCAGTCTAAGGGTTTTTGATCATGGAAATTTCCGTGATAAATATTTATGGTTTTAGGCCTTTATAGTCCAGAAATAACACCAAAATCATATTTTGGTGCCATAAGGCAGTTTCTGATGGTGTAGTCATGACAAAAATATAACAAGAGCCAAGGGCTCATATGGCACTTATGACGAGACCAGAACCTAAAATTAGACTCGGTACTAGAGTTATCGATTTTGCTGTTCGTTCAGAAGCACTGAAATCGCCAAAGCACTGGAAATCTCCCCCCCCCCAACTCCCCCAAAGAGATAGGATCCGGTCCCGTTGTGTGAATCATGTGTCTAGAACTAGTGCTTATTCTTCCCATCAAGTTTCATCCCAATCCCTCCACTCTAAGCGTTTTCCAAGGTTTTCACTTTCCAAAATTTCTGCTTCGCCCTAAAACCCCCCAATACCCCAGATTCGATCCGACTTAAATTGGAACATCTGATACACGAGATATTTCTATATATCAAGTTTCATTGAGATCCAATAACCCATTCATAAGATAAACATACCTCAATTTTCACGATATTCCCTCCCTCCAGACCCCCCCCCCGATGGTCGAATCAGGAAAACGACTGTCACAAAGTCAATTTGTACAGGTGCCTGACACGACTACCAATTTTCATCGTCCTAGCACGCCAAGAAGCACCGAACTCGCCAAAGCACTGGAAATTCCCCCAATTCCCCCAAAGAGAGCAGATCCGGTCCAGTTATGTCAATCACGTGTCTAAGACTTGTGCTGACTAGTGCTTATTCTTCCCAAGTTTCAAAATGATCTCTCCACTCTAAGCGTTTTCCAAGATTTCCGGTTTCCTCCCCCCCAACTCCCCCAAAAATGACCAGATCCGGTCGGGATTTAAATAAGAGCTCTAAGACACGAAGTCCTTCTAAACATCAAATTTAATTAAGATCCAATCACCCATCGGTAAGTTGAAAATGCCTATTTTTTCTAATTTTTCCTCTCCCTTCAGCCCCCCGGATGGTCAGATCGGGGAAAACGACTGTTACCAAGTCAATTTGTGCAGGTCCCTGACACGCCTACCAATTTGCATCGTCCTAGCACGTCCAGAAGCACTGACACTGGAAATCCCTCAACTCCCCCAAAGAGAGCGAATCCGGTCGGATTGTGTCAATCACGTATCTAGGATATATGCTTATTTTTCCCACCAAGTTTCATCCTGATCTCTCCACCCTAAGCGTTTTCCAAGATTTCCGGTTTCCCCCTACAACTCCCCCCAATGTCACCGGATTCTGTAGGGATTTAAAATAAGAGCTCTGATACATGAGGTCCTTCTGAATATCAAATTTCACTAAGATCCTATAACCCGTCCGTAAGTTAAAAATACCTTAATTTTTCTAATTTTCCCGAATTAATCCCCCCCCCAAAGAGAGCGGATCCCGTCCGGTTATGTCAATCACGTATCTAGGACTGGTACTTATTCTTCCCACCAAGTTTCACCCCGATCTCTCCACTCTAAGCGTTTTCCAAGATTTCCCGTCCCCCCCTCCAACTCCCCCCAATATCAACAGATTCGGTCGGGATTTAAAATAAGAGCTCTGAGACACAAGGTCCTTCTAAATACCAAATTTCATTAAGATCCAATCACCCATTCGTAAGTTAAAAATACCTCAATTTCTCTATTTTTTCCTCTCCCTCCAGCCCTCCAGATGGTTAAATCGGGGAAACAGCTGTTATCAAGTCAAAATATGCAGGTCCCTGACACATCTACCAATTTTCATCGTCCTAGCTCGTCCAGAAGCCCCAAACTCGCAAAAAGCACTGGAAATCCCTCCCCCCAACTCCTCCAAAGAGAGCGGATCCAGTTCGGTTGTGTCAATCACGTATCTAGAGCTTGTGAATATTCTGCCCTTCAAGTTTCATCCCGATCTCTCCACTCTAAGCTCACTTCCAAGATAACGACTGTTATCAAGTCAATTTATCCAGGTCCCTGACACGCCTACCAATTTTGAGCGGATCCCGTCCGGTTATGTCAATCACGTATCTAGGACTGGTGCTTATTCTTCCCACCAAGTTTCATCCCGATCTCTCCACTCTAAGCGTTTTCCAAGATTTCCCGTTCCCCCCTCCAACTCCCCCAAATATCAACGGATGCGGTCGGGATTTAAAATAAATATCTCAATTTCTCAAATTTTTCTTCTCACTCCAGCCTTCCAGATTTAAAATAAATACCTCAATTTCTCTAATTTTTCCTCTCCCTCCAGCCCTCCAGATGGTGAAATCGGGGAAACAGCTTTTATCAAGTCAATTTATGCAGGTCCCTGACACACCTACCAATGTTCATCGTCCTAGCACGTCCAGAAGCACCGAACTCGCCAAATCACTGGAAATCCCCCCCCAAATCCCCCAAAGAGAGCGGATTCAGTTCGGTTGTGTCAATCACGTATCTAAAACTTGTGCATATTCTTCCCATCAAGTTTCATCCCAATCTCTCCACTCTAAGCTCACTTCCAAGATAACGACTGTTATCAAGTCAATTTGTCCAGGTCCCTGACACGCCTACCAATTTTGAGCGGACCCCGTCCGGTTATGTCAATCATGTATCTAGGACTGGTGCATATTCTTCCCACCAAGTTTCATCCCGATCTCTCCACTCTGAGCGTTTTCAAAAATTTCCCGTTCCCCCCTCCAACTCCCCCCAATATCAACGGATTCGGTCGGGATTTAAAACAAGAGCTCTGAGACACAAGGTCTTTCTAAATACCAAATTTCATTAAGATCCAATCACCCATTCGTAAGTTAAAAATACCTCAATTTCTCTATTTTTTCCTCTCCCTCCAGCCATCCAGATGGTTATATCGGGGAAACGGCTGTTATCAAGTCAATTTATGCAGGTCCCTGACACACCTACCAATTTTCATCGTCCTAGCATGTCCAGAAGCACTGAACTCGCCAAAGCACTGGAAATCCCCCCAACTCCCCCAAAGAGAGCGGATCCAGTTCGGTTGTGTCAATCACGTATCTAGAACCTGCGCATATTCTTCCCATCAAGTTTCATCCCGATCTCTCCACTCTAAGCTCACTTCCAAGATAACGACTGTTATCAAGTCAATTTGTCCAGGTCCCTGACCCTACCAATATTCATCCTCCTAGCACGTTCAGAAGCACCGAACTCGCCAAAGCACTGGAAATCCTCCCTAGCCAACTCCCCCAAAATGAGCGTATTCGGTCCGGTTATGTCAATCACGTATCTAAGACTTGTGCTTATTCTTCCCACCAAGTTTCATCCCGATCTCTCACTCCAAGCGTTTTCCATGATTTCCAGTTTCCTTCTCCGCCCCCCCCTTCAATGTCATCGGATCTGGTCGGGATTTAAAATAAGAGCTCTAAGTTACGAGGTCCTTTTAAATATCAAATTTCATTAAAATCCGATCACTCGTTCGTAAGTTAAAATACCTCATTTTTTCAAATTTTTCCGAATTAACCGAGATACCTCCCCCCCAATTGCCCCAAAGAGAGCGGATCTTCCAACCAAGTTTCATCCCGATCTCTCCACTCTAGGCGTTTTCCAAGATTTCCGTTTTCCCCCTCCAACTCCCCCCAATGTCACCGGATGCGGTCAGATACGATGTTCTATTGACCTATTAGTACTGTAGAAATGAAACAAAAAAGGGAGACATTTCAGAGTTTCCAGTTCTTTAGAAATTTATTAAGATGAGTTTAAATAACAGAGCTATCATTCCTGAATCAGCATTAAGGGCAAGTTTTTCTTTAAAGGAGGGTTCAGTTGCATGGGGGTTGAGTAACATTGGGTTTCAGTTGTACGGGGCTGAATTGCACAGGCGTTCAGTTAATATTAATTTAGCTAGTGTTTCACCATTTTAAAATTGTACTATAATACACTTTATCGTTCTGACAACATGAGACCTAAGTCAGAGAGACAGCCTTTTAAACCAGGTAACACAGCTACACAAAAAAAACCACATTCAATCCTTTTTCTACCAGCCTCTTAGCGCTTTTGTGTTCTGAAAATTGCAAAATATATGAAATATGTCAGTAAAATACGTGAGATACCAATGAAATACGTAATATATCAATAAAATACGTAAAATGGGTAAAATACCAAATTTACGCGGGTTCGTAAAATTACGGTAAGATACCCAATTTTACCGTGAACAATTTTACCAGTTACAACACAACCCATGACTTTAATAGTTGTACTGAAAATTTCTTTTATTATGCAAGGATTTTCGTTTTAGAGAAGAAAAACAGAAAAAAGACCAAAAATATTCTCATTAAATACAAATCCGTAGCTTTTTCACTTTCAAACATGAATAGGAGTTGCAGGTTTATAAATAGTCCGTCGAAAAAAAAAAAACTAAACTGGAAAAACTTAACGATATTATTACTACTTGTACTAACAACAACACACTGCAGCACAAAACCACATGAGGACAACACATCTAAGCATGCTCATACTCCATCCCAATCTACTCAAAGCGTTCCTCTTTACACCCTCCCAGTAAGTTTCCGTCCTTTAAATCTTTCCTTACGAAATCCTCCCACTCCAACAGAGGACGACCTGCTTTCTGTTTAGACCTAGGCGGTTGGCCGAAAAGAACAATCTTTGGCCAATCTGCCATTCTTCATCCACAGAACGTGCCCTGGCTATCTCAATCTTTCTTTCAATATAACCCTAGAAAGCGAGATTTAAGCAAAATTTTAGTACAGCCTACTGTTTGAAATACGGCCAGTCAGTCTGGTGCCCACAACGATCCATAGCCAATTCCTCTGGAAAATATCGAGCAAATGTTCCTCCGTATTTTAGAAGGCCCATGCTTAAGAACCATATTTGACTACTGTCATCACTGTAGCTTCCAATATTCTAATCTTGGCTGCCAGACTTATCCTCCTATTCTCTCAAACTTTTTTCACCTGTGAAAAGACATCCTTGGCCTTGGCTATTCTGATTTTAAATCTTCACTAAACCCACCGTCTTTGTTACTAATGCTACCATGATAAGTGAAGCTGTCCACTTGATCAGTTTCTTAGTTACCCAACGTACATTTTTAATCTTCACTTATTCCTAGCCTTAGTGAATTAGTCTTCTTAACATAAATTTTCAGATCTATTCTACCACCCTCAACTCGAAAAACCTCTAAGAGTTTATTCATTTTGCTCACACTTTCATCTAGGAAGCTCAAATTGTCAGCATAATCTAAGTCCAGGAAAGTTTTTTTTTCCATTTAATTCCGTGTTTACCCATTAACTTTCCGGCGCTCCTTAAGACAAAATCCATCAAGTTGATCCGTATTAAATGAAGATAGAACACAACCCTGTTTAACTCCTGATTTAATTCGACACCAGCTACTAAAATCATTTCCTACCTTAAGTGCAGGGTTATTCTCGTACATAGTACTATTCACTTCAATGGGTTTGTCTGGTACTAGAGGCAGCATAAGGGCGTTACCTAAGTTAAGAGCGATGTGGGCACAATGTGTTATTTACTTCTTTTTTTCTGACCAAGCACTTTCTATACCAGGAGTTATCGTAGAAACTTCGAAAGCAGTTCATTCAATTGGAAATAAGAAGTTAAAGTGGCCTTTTTAAGAGTCAAAAGTGATTGGAGGGCGACAAGCCCCCCCCCTATCATTTCTCCCAACACATTATATCAAAATTTGGAGAAAATCATTTTGTTCAGCATAGTTGAAAGATTCAGAACTTATATCTTTGGGGATATCACCCCTCCCCGATAGCCCAAAGTGAAAGGGCTACAAATCATGCTGTTGCCCATTGTCATCATATAAGGTTTTTATGGAAGGATTGGTCAAATAAACTTCAGAGGGATCTCAAGCAATTAGAAATCGGATAATCTAGTGCCCTTTTTAAGAGTCAAAAGTGACAGGAGGGCAACTACTCTAGCTCCAACGCCCTACATTCCCCGAATGCATTCGATTGAAATTTGAGACAGCTATTTTGTCCAAAAATAGTCCAACGAGAATATAACAATGCCTCCAGGGTGGACACAAACCTCCAAAGCCTGGGGACAAGGCTCGTAAGTTATACATTGGGGACATGCAAGGTTTTATGGAAGGGATAGCCGTATAAACTTTGGAGGAGTTTGATTTGATTGGAAATTGACAGTCTTTTCTTCAAATACATCCGATCAAAATTTTGATATAATCCTTATGCTAAAAATAATCTAAAGATTATACAACAATACATCTGGGGTTGACAAAACCCCCCAGACCTAGGGCCAAGGGCTTTAAGTTATGCCTCGGGACATGTAAGGTTTTTGTTGATGAGATGGTCGTAAAAACTTTCGAAGAGGCTTATTTGATTGCAAATTGAAGGTTCTAGTTTCCTTTTTGAGAGAGTCAAAAGTCATCCCCCCCCTATCTCACGATCTTTTCCACAAATGAAAACGATCGAAATTTTGAAATCAAAATAGTTTTTTATTTGTTCAAAATAGTCCGAAGATCATATAACAGTGCCTCCAGAGTTGACATAACCCCCCAGATCACAGAAGCAAGAGTTTCAAGCTATGTTCCGGGGGCATAAATTTTGTTGTAAATTGAAGTTTCTAGTGTTCTTTTTATGTGTCAAAAGAGGGGGAAGCCAGCCATCCCCCTGCCAGTTCCCAAAATATATCCAATCAAAATTTTGAGACACCAATTTTGTTCAGCATTGTTGAAAGCTCCAGTAATTATGTCTTTGGGGATGACAACCCCCCCCATCCCTCAAGGCAAGGGTTGTAAATTAGGCAATACGTCCATCAATACAGCATATGCTATTGATCAAAGTGAGTGTGTTTGACCTTTACTCTAAAAAAACCGAGGGCATTCAGGTGAGTCTTTCAGAGAATGTTGTGGGGAGTGTTGAACTAAATCAAAATACGTTGTGTGCATACGCGTTGTCAAAAGAGTGTGCCTTAATGACGACCGAGTATATTAATTAGGAGCTTCCAGAAAATGACAAGGGAGATTATCAATTGACCAGAGAGGTAATATATGCACGCTGCTACTACTACTACCGCTACCACTATTACTACTGCTACCACTACTATTACTACTACTATTACCACTACTAACGCGTGTGAAGGTTAAAATTTGACAGAATATATAGGGACAATTTGAACTAAATCAAAACAAACTATGTGCACTCAGATAGTCAAAAGGGCGTATCTCCGGTATGAAATATGGTATTGAGATGGGACCTTAAGGAAGACTTGAAGGGGAAGATCAATTGACCAAAAGGTAGCATGTACGTAAACCTATTAATGCTACAACCACTGCTACTTTTACTACTACTGCTACTAGTAAAACTTCACTCCAACTACTACTTCAACTGCAACTACTTGCAAGGGCAAGAATATTAATATGAAAAGGGGTTCAAAAAGGGGTCAAAAGCGCATCAGTAATATTTTTGGAACGGCTTACCGTACCAAGATGAAACTTCGGTGGTATCATGAGGGGAATATTCAAATGACCAAAAGGCAACATGTACATGGTACAACTGCAATTAATACTGCTCCTACTACTATTACTACTACTACTATTACAACTACTAATTCTACTGCAACAACATGTGAGGCTAAAAGTATTAAGATGATGATTTTTAGGAAGTATATAAACATATAGGTTACCAAATGAGCATATCGGTAATATCATAGCAACGGCCAATTGAATTAAGCCGAAACTTCAATCTTAGTTGAAACCTTAGCTGAATCTAAGTTGAAACTGGGCTTGTGATGGGGGATGTTGAACTAACCAAAAGACAATATTTGTATCCTAATGCGACTGCTTCTACTCATACCACTACTACTACCACTACTGGTACTACTATTACTACTACTACTGTTACTATTGGTATTATCACTACTGCTACTGAAGCTAAGGGTTTAAGCTGACAATTTTTGAGGAATATTGAAACATTAATTGAACTACATCGAAACACACAATGCACATAAGGTTGTAAAGAAGACGTGTCAGCAATGCTTCAGGAATGGTTTATGTTATTAGGTTGAAACTTTCGGCGTGTGTTGAGGAAGATGTCGAAGAAAACCAAAGGTGCTATGTGCGTGCTGCTAATACGACTGCTATAACTATTACTATTACGCAAACTAAGGCTATTAAGGTGAAGCTTTCAAGGAATATTTAGGTGAATGTTGAACTAACCCAAACGAGCTATGAACATGTAGACTTTCAAAAGGGTGACTCATCAATATCTCAAGAACGGCTTACATTATGAAGTTGGATCTTTCAGGGTAAGTTGCGGCAAATTTTGAACTAGGCAGAAGACACTATATGTATACTTTTAATACTACTACTATGATTGCAGCAACTAATGACGATAAAGGTATTAAGGTGAAGTTTTTAAGGAATATTTAGAGCGAATTTCAATTAGACAAAAAAAATTATATGCATTTAGGTTTTCAAAAGAGTATATAAGCAATATCATAGGCAGCGTAGCGTTATCGTAAATAATAATAACAGAAAATTTTAAAGGAGCTAATCCGATTTGAAATTAAAAGTTCTAGTGCCTTTTTTAAGAATCAAAACTGATGAGAGGGCAAGCAGCCCTCTTCCCAAGCCCAATAATTTACTAAATATATCTAATCAAAAATTTGAGATGGCCATTTTGTCCAGCATTTTTGAACAATCCAGTAACTATATCTTTACGGATATTGGGTATTCCCCCTCCACAGTTATGCCATTTGCTCATTGTGGTTTAAAACTAAAGCAAGGGCACTGTGCATGCTGGTTGCCGATAAACATCTCTACAATATCCAAAGAACGACTGAGGGTATTAAGTTGAAGCTTTCAGTGCTACTACTATTACTATTTTTGCTTTAACCATTTAACTAAATCAAAAGAGTGCAAGTGTATCCATGTTTTCAAAGAGTATACATTCATTTTTTTGGGGGGGAATAGTATTAAGTTTTATTTTCAGATCAACTTAAGAAGGTACAAAACTAAATTAAACAGTATTATTTGAGTCAAAAATTTCAAAAGGGTGTAGGCCCTATGGTGTTAAAAATTGCTGAAAATTTTTCTTCAACATATAAATAACCAGCCAAATTATGGATAAAAAAGAGATAATAGAAAGAAAAAACAGATAAGATTTAAAATATTATTTTATTTTTCTATGAAAAAGACTGTGTCAATAAGAAACGAACAGAGAATAATTTTAATAACTTTTTCCACAAATAAGTTTTTCAGAGAAAAGTAAAGAGCTTCAATTTCTGTTTGTTTTGGGTTTCGTCTATTTATTAATGCTGACTTTTGGTAGTTTTAAGCTCGGAAAATTATTTGAATTTATTTCTGATCATTTTTGGTTTAATGAGCTCCACTTTTTTGAAAAACTTATTTTGTGGAAACAGTTTTTTGAACTTATACCATACGAGGACAAGACCTTCGCTAAAGCTCTTCTATCAGCTGAATTGAGTGCTTACTCATAATCTATAAAACTGAGGACTAAAGGTACTTGATGGCTCATTCACTTCTTAATTATCAACCTAATAGTGAAAATTTGGCCTCTACCCTTCCTTAAACCGCACTGTTCTTCTCTTAAAACTTAAAAATTCTATCTTTTAAACCTTTTAGCACTGTCACAAATTCATCCTCGCAAAATCAATCTTCCTACACATCCAAACCGTCATAACCTTTTTCACTTACCTCTAAATCTTTTCTGTAACTCTATCCAGGTTTAGCATATTCTCTAAATGTTCTGCCAATCTCACTTTAGATCTTTTCTTATCACTAATTGTGGCTCCGTTCCTATCTTTAAAATGGGAAAAATCCTCTCACATTATTAACATGCCAGTACAATATTTCAATATTACGCTGTCTAACTGCATCTTCCAGATACTCGACAATTTTGTCCATGGCCTCCACTTCAAACCTCCTTAGTTCATATTTCAGTGATTTCTCCATTTTCTTTACATTCCTCTTATTTCATATGATCTATCACTCAGATAATTCTTGTACAAGCCCCTTCTCTCTACTAAACATAAAGCATTTTCACTAATATTCCTAGCTGCGTTCCTAACTTTCTTCCCTAAGAAATCATCAGCAATTAATCTTAAAGAAGGCTGGAAAACAATCTAGTCCTTTTAATAAAGAGCATATATTCCGAAACTTCAGTTTTAAATCAACCCTAGACACGGTACTTGTATGATATACCCCCTGCAGCTCAAGTTGTTCATGCGTTGATGCACTGTAAAGGGATTTCTTTCAGTAGTTTCTTTCAACTTGGTTTGAGAAAAAAAAAACAAGAGAATTGACAAAACAGATGGAAAATATATAATTTGGGCTATATATTTGCACATTAGCGAGGTTTGGGGGTAAAGTTTTTCGACAGTGTGAGGTCAGAAAAAAATTACTTCATAACATCTGAATAATTGTAGCTAACAAACTTTGCATGCAGACCTGCTATGCTTTACCCCCCTCCCCCTAATGTGCAAATACATAACCCAAATTTGTTTCCAAAGAATTATATTTTTATCATACTTAGGTATATTTTATTAGGATTAACCTAACTTCACTTCTTGAGCTACAAGGGGTATATCATACAAGTACCCTATACACTACTAGATAGTGATCTTTACTTTTAACATCAAAATAACATCAGTGACAAAAATATAACAGGAAATTTTTTTATCAGAAGTAACTATAAAGACCTTGAGCTTATCTTTTTTTTTTTTTACCTTGGATATTGTTCTTTCTGTATAGCAGTTGTTATAAAAAGAAGGTCTCGAGTCAAGTCTTGAGTCAAGATAAATAATGGTTGAACCGAATGGGTCACGTTTTACGAATGGATTCTGGTAGGTCACAAAAAACTACGTTATTCGCCAGTTCTGCAAGGGCCGAACGAAAGAGAGGAAGTCATAAAATGGAGTAGAAAGAGGTCGTGGAAGAGGAGTAACCTAACCTGACGAGTGGTTAGAAGTAGTGGTAGAAGACTAACCTAGATGGTTTACTGGGATGTTTTCACAGTTTCAAGATCCTGTTTTGTTCAACACAGGATTTAGTAAGACATAATTAAAAAACAAGCAAATCATAAATTGAAGTTCGCAGACAGAGATAAGCCCGATAATATAAGCATTTCTCCGAAAGCATTCACGTGAATTAGTAAGTGACAAAGGCGATCCACTTTATTAAAAAAAAAAAAACACCCCTCTGCTCGCATAGCCACACCACCCTTCAGTTTGCCTTGATCAAACCCCCCTCTCTTTGTACAGCCCTGCGCATCTACAAAAGGTTAGTTTGGGGCAATACCCCTTTCTTAATGGTAACCGAACAAATGAGTCAGTGATGTTATTAATTTGAATGATATTCGTGTGTGATACATAAAACAAAAGTTTGAATTTAAAAAGAATCTGTAAACCCTAAAATCTTACCAACTTATTCAAGCTAGAGCCGCAACAAGTAGAGGCAGCGCAATCTTTTCCATTACTCCTATTTGCGGGAGGGCAGTACAACTGACAGCTTTCAGCTTCAGAAGCACTATCATCACTGATTACCTAAAATAAATGACATTAACTATGAATTGGACGGACATTATCCTATGCATTTGCTTGCAAGTGTTGCATTAGTAAAGCCAACATGTGCAATCGTAGATGATGGTTTACAATGTTCATTAATAATTTTTATTTCTAGTCTCAAAAATTTAATTTATGTCCATATCTTCGGCTCTTATTAAATGTAAGTTTTAAAATTAAAGAGTAAGAATTTGAATTTAGTATAACTTTGTCTTGGCCATGAAAATTTGATAAACAGTTTTCTATTCGATTAATTATAAAAAAAAAATTCAGGAAGTAGTATTTGCAAGCAGTAACAGTCCCAATTAGTTGCAATCGCAGTCGCAAGTTGTCATGGTCTCAAGTAATTGCAGTCACAGTTGCAAATAGTCGGATTTCCAAGAAATCACAGCCACAGTTGCAAATATTCACAGTTACAAGTAGCCATAAACACAACTAGTTCCGATTGCAATTTTACTAGTCTCAGTGACAAGTAGTCACAGTAACAGTCGCAATTAGTTGAAGTCACAGCCTAATGTAGCTGCAGTTACAAGTTGTCACAGTTGCTAGTTGTCGCAGTCACATTACTTAGTCACAGTTACAGTTGCGACGAAGTTACAGTCACAGACGCAAGTAGCAGCAATCGCAAGGAGTTCAGTCCTAGTCACAAGTACTCGCTATCAGACGCAGTTGCAAATTATCGCAAGTAGTCACAGTTGTAAGTAGTCACTGTTTTAGCCATAAGTAGTCAGAAGTCACAAGTAGTCGCAGTCATTCGCAATTGCAGCATTCGCAGTCAACATAATAAGTAGCTACAGTCACAGGTCTTCGTGAACGTAGACGCAGTAGCTGTCACAGCAGAAGTGGTAGTAGTAGTATCCATACAGCCTCTTTTTGTTAGCCCAACATCGCTCTCAACAAGCACTGGAATTTCAAGTTAAGCCGTTATTGAGATATTGCAAATGCGCTCGTTGGACAACCTGCATGCACATAGTGTGCTTTGATTCAGTTCAACACCCAGCTCAACATTCACTGAAAGACCCGACTTTAAAACATTGACCTCACCCTCAACACGCCTAGAAAGTTTCAAATTCATACTTTAAGGCATTCCTGAGATATTGCTGATACACTCCTTTCATAATCTGCATGTACGCAGCATGTTTTGATTCAGTTCGACTTGCTCCAAAACTTTCATCTGAATACCCTTAGTCTTAAAATTAGTAGTAACAGTATTAGTAGCATGTAGGCGATGCCTTTTGGTTAGTTCAGTTATTCAACATACCCTGAAATCTCTAATTTAGTACCATAAGCCATTCCTGATATATTGCTGATACACCTTTTTGACAACCTGCATGCACTTGATGTTTTGGTTTAATTTAACATCCTTCTCAATATTCCCTGAAAATTTCACCCTTTTAGACTTAGCATCAATAGGAGTAGTAATAGTACTAGCAGTAGTACCATTATGTACGTAATCCCTTTTAGCTAGTTCAACATCCTCCTCAACATGCCCTGAAAGTTTTAGCTTAATACCCTAAGCTGTTCCTGAGATGATGTTGATCTGCCCTTTAGATAACCAGCACTCACATGATCTGTTTTGAATTAGTTCAACATGCCGCTCAACATAAATCTTAAGTCATTCCTAAGATATTGATGATACAGCCTTTTGACAACTTGCATGGCCATAGTGTGTTTTTAGTTCAACATCCCCCCTCAAAATCCTATGAAAGCTTCACCCTAATATCCTTAGCCTTTATGGTGATCCAGGATCAATCATGCTCCCCCTTTCTCCGTAACAAATCCTTTATAATGAAAAGAGAAATCATCAATGTAACAGCACAAACACAAAAAAAAAGAAAAAAAAAAGAAAAAAAAGAAAGGAGATAGAAGGAGAAAGGGAAAACTGTTTTCCTAAATTAGTGGCTAATATAGACCAGCACTTGAACGAGGCCTTGACCCTACTCATCCATACAACCACATAGGTCAAACAGCATAGCCATACACAATCAACCATAAAGAATAATCCATGGACAGGCAGTCATGTCGTCAATAAGTATAAGTCGTCATTTACCTAACAATAAAAACACTAAAGACAAATAATTCAGAGGCAACAACCCAACACAAGCGCTCATCAGGAGAATACACTTGCCTATAGGGTTTCGGTACTTTAAATTCTCTACCCAGTCAAGTGTTGTGCCTACCACAGAATATCCATGGCATCCACGTGTCAGGTATCACCCCAAAATACATGCCTATGAAAAGAAAACAACCAGCAAATGTAGAACAACCAAGTAACACCAAAACAAACTTATCCTGTTAATATATTCCTCTTTTTAGCAACAGTAGGTAAACTAAATGTGATAAATTTTACCAAATCAAAAATATTAACACATTGAAAAAAACCTGAATGAACTAAACAATTATAGAATTCATCTTTACCATGAGGCTATTTTTAAAAAAAAAATCCGCTCTATTAGAAACACAATTCAAAATAAATGGCGCTGCATCATCTTTTCGCGAACCTCCGAAATTAGCCGAAAATTTCCTTAAGTATTTCCAGATAATTCTTTTGGTATTTATTTAAAAGTTCATTATAATGAAAACTAAATTTTTTAAATTGCCAAGTTAATTTATTTGCAGAAAAATCTCTTAATATCAATTTTTGGCTTAAGATTTTACATCTATTTTTAAAATCAATATAATTACTAAACAGTGGGCAAATTACATAACTTACAACTCTTGCCCCATGGCCTATGGAGGGGTAATGTTATGCAAAATTTCAGATGCTCATTAAAAGAGATATTAAAAGTCCTGCTGATCTGTTTAAGTCAGAGGCAATGCTATAGCTTTGCCTATAATAAGCAGCTATAAGGCTTCAATACATTAGCATTTCTTTTCCAAGAGGCAGTTCATACGGAAGAGTCGGTCGAACAGACTTCAAATGGGGCTCATTCAATTGCAAATTAAAAGTTCTAGTGGCTTTTAGAAGAATCAAAAGTGATTGGAGGACAACCAGACCTCCTCATCCCCCATGATGTTTTCCCCAAATGCATCCGATCAAAATTTTGAGATAACAAATTTGGTCAAAATAGTCAAAAGGTAAAAAAGCCATGCCCCCGGGTTTGACAGCCCCCCTTTCAGTCCCCGTGGCAAGGCCTACTGACGGTTTTTATCAGAAGAGTGGTTGTATAAACTTTGGACGGACCCCTTCAGTTGGAAATCGAAAGTTCCAGAGCCCTTTTTAAAATTCAAAAGTGATCGGAGGGCATCCGCCCCCTCCAGCCCTTTTCCGCCTAGTGCATCCAACCAAAATTTTGAGACGGCCATTTATTCAAAATAGTCCTAAGGTCAAATAACTATGGCTCCTGGGCTAACATCCCCCCCCTCGCGCAGCCCCCGGTGGAAAGGCTTTAAGTTACACAAGTTGCTCACTGTCAACACATAAGATTTTTTTATTAAGAAAAGAGGGCATGTTTGATCCTGGATCTCCAAAAAAGATTAGAGTATTAACGTGAAACTTTAAGGAAATGTTAAGAAGGATGCCAAACACGATCAAAACACACTTTGTCCTTGCTGGTTGTCAAAAGGGAATATCCGCAATATATAAGTAACAGTTGATGGTACTAGGTTGAAAATTTCAATGTATGTTGAGGGGGAGTTGAAGGGAGACTGGATTTAACCAGGTCCCCCTCATTGCCATTGATATATAATCCACCTTGATACATTATAAATTGATATATAATCCGTCTTGATTTCTGGGAATATTTCGATTCGATAGCGTCAACCTACGCTATTATTATGAAAGTGAAAAGTAACAATACACTCCAAAACGAGCAGAATTTATTCCGTATAGAAGGAGATGCCCCCTCCTTATGCCCAGCCCCCCCATCTTGGTCGTAGAAACTTCGAAGGACACTCATTCGATCAGAAATTGAGAGTTCTAGTGCTTTTTTCCAGATCGAAAGGGATTAGAGCCCAACAAGCCCCTGTCCTAGAACTTCTTTTGATACCTTGTCCTTTTTGATATTAAATAAAAAAAAAAACAAGTTTTTTGAACTGGAAGTAAGGAGCAACATTCAAACTTCAAACGAAAAGATATTCCGTACATGAAAGGGGGCTGTCTCATCCTCAACGCCCCGCTCTTTACGCTAATTTTTTTCACTGTTTTAAAAAGTAGATTTGTGAGAAAGAGTCAAACTTTAGCATAAAGAGCAGGGCGTTGAGGAGACAACCCCTTTCATATACGGAATAATTTCTGTTCGTTTTAAGTTTCATGTCGCTCCTTACTTTCAGTTAAAAAAAACTTGTTTTATTATTTAATTTCTGAACGTTTTTGAATTAATGCAGGTTTTGATTGCGGCTTACCGTACGTGAATAATTAAAACAAAATTTGCATATTAATTTTACTTTTTTTTTGGCTAAATAGCTTTCTCAAAGTTTTGATCGGACAAATAATGAGAAACAAGACGTGGGGGAGGGGGCCTAGTTGCCCTCCGATTTTTTTGGTTACTTAAAAAGACAACTAGAATTTTTGATTTTATTTACGAACGCTTTTATTAGTAATAAATATATGTAACTTACGAATTAACTTAAAACCAACAGAAATTATTCCGTACATGAAAGGGGGCTGTCTCATCCTCAACGCCCCGCTCTTTACGCTAAAGCTTTTTATTGTTTTAAAAAGTAGATTTGCGAGGAAGAATCAAACTTTAGCATAAAGAGCGGGGCGTCGAGGAGACAGCCCCCTTTCATATATGGAATAATTTTTGTTCGTTTTAAGTTTCATGTCGATCCTTACTTTCAGTTTAAAAACTTAATTTTTTATTGCATTTCTGAACGTTTTGGAATTAATGCAGGTTTTCATTGTGGCTTACCGCGCATGAATAATTAAAACAAAATTTGCATATTAATCTTACTTTTTTTTTGGCTAAATGGCTTTCTCAAAGTTTTGGTTGGACGATTTTGAGGAAAAGGGACGAGGGAGGGGACTTGTTTCCCTCCGATTTTTTGGTTACTATAAAAGGCCACTAGAACTTTTAAATTTTATTTCCGATCGTTTTTATTAGTAATAAATATACGTAACTTACAAATTAACTTACGAATTAACTTACGTAACGAAAAAATACATTCGTATATTTTTATTACGTATATGAGGGGGCTCGCCCCCTCGTCAATACCTCGCTCTTTACACTGAAGTTCGGATTTTGTTCTAGTTTTTTAAGAATGACCCCTGAATCACAAGGGCCGTTTAATTAGAATAAATAGATCTTTTGGGAATACTAAAAATACTTTAGCGTAAAGAGCGAGGTTTTGATTAGGGGACGAACCCCCTCATATAGATTATATTTTCTGTTTATTTTAAGTTTTAATGTTGCCCCTTACCTTTAGTTGAAAAACTTTCTTTTTAATTTAATTTCTCACATTTTTTAATCACATTTTCACATCATTTTTTAAATAACGCTGAAAAATCCAACGCCCCCCTTCATGAAAATTCTCTCTCCCCATGATAAATTCCTTCATGGAAAGATCCTCTCAAGTAACCACCTCCTCCAACCCCCCACCATGAGAACAAATCCCCCTGAAAACGTCTGTATACTTCCCAATAGCCAGTATTAAATATAAACAATGGGCAAAGTCCGTCGCTTGCACCCCTTGCCCCACGGACTCTGGGAATTAAGTCGTCCTCAATGACATCGTTATATTTTTCGACTATGCTGAACAAAATAGCTATCTTACAATTTTCATCCGGTGACTTTAGGAAAAAATGTGCGTGGGAGGGGGCATAGTTGCCCGCCTATTTTTTGGTCCATTAAAAAGAGCCCTAGAACTTTTAATTTCCGTTAAAATGCTCTTGCGACATTCTAGTACCACTGGGCCGATATGATCACCCCTAAAAAAAAACACGCATCCGTGATCTTTCTTCTGGCAAAAAATACAAAATTCCATATTTTTGTTAGATTGGAGCTTGAAACTTCTACAGAAGGGTTCTTTGATACACTGAATCTGATGGTGATTTTTTCATTAAGATTCTCTGACTTTTAAAGGATGTTTCCTCCTTTTTTCGAAAATAAGGCAAATTTTCTCAGACTCTGAATATTTGAAATCAGGCTTTGAAATAACTTATATATTTGAAATCAGCATATAAATTCAATTCTTTTGATATATATATATATATATATATATATATATATATATATATATATATATATATATATATATATATCTATAAATATATATATATATATATATATATATATATATATATATATATATATATATATATATATATATATATATATATATATATATATATATATATATATATATATATATATATATATATATATATATATATATATATCTATAAATATATATATATATATATATATATATATATATATATATATATATATATATATATATATATATATATCTATATATATATATATATATATATATATGTATATATATATATATATATATATCTATAAATATATATATCTATAAATATATATATATATATATATATATATATATATATATATATATATATATATATATATATATATATATATATATATATATATATATATATATATATATATATGGCATCAGAATTCCGTTTTTTAGAGTTTCGGTTACTATTGAACCGGGTCGCTCCTTATTACAGTTCGTAACCCAAACTGTTTGATCTGAAAAGTGATCATATATCCATGATCTTTCTTTAGAAAAAATATACAATTCAAAACTTTTCTAGATGAGAGGTCTAAACCTGTACAGTAGGAATCTTTGATTGTTTTGATGTTAGGGAGGGGGCCAGGTATCTCAAAATGTGCATTTTAATGCCAAAACATACTGACTCTCATTGAGCATTCAGATGAATACCTAATTAGTTCTAAGGAAGGGCCGTAGAAGGGGGGGGGGTTGAGGTAATAATTGGTATTTAATACCTCTTGATTTCTGGGAATATTTCTGGCCTACGCTGTAATTATATAAGTAGAGTAACATTAGGCCCCAGAATGAGCAGAATTTATTCATTATATGAGGATGATTCACCCTTCCTCGTCTCCAACCTCCTCTTCATGGTCGTAAAATTTTCGGAGGATGTTCATATGATCGGAAATTCAGAGTTCTAGTCCTTTTTCTATTAGCTGAAGTGATTAGATACCAGCCAGCCCCTATCCTAGACTTTTTTTTTGTTTATATATGGTCTTTTTGTTACCCCTTAGGAAACTCGGTCAACATTTTGAGGTACCTGTTTTTTACTTTTCCTGCGGCTCCTCAATTTTGCGCGTGGACGAATTTTCCATGAAAGGTGATTTTTTGGCGGGGAATTTTTTTCGGGGGGGGGGGCCACCTCCCAGTTATTTGAGTTTACAACTATGCTGAATGAGGAGGCTATTTGCAAATTTTGATCAGATGTCTTCGACAGATGGTAGCGAAAAGTGGCGTTAGAAGGATACTGGTTGCCCTATAATCATTTTGACTCTTACAAAGAGTACTAGCACTTTCAATTTAAAACCGGATAAACCCCTTCAGATTTTTAAACGAAAACTCCTACCATACAAAATTGCTTGGTAAAAAGCTCAAAATAAACAATATATTCCACGTAGACAACTTATCCCAGTCGAGAAAGGGGCCCGTCAAGGAGCTATCACCTCTCTCGACCTTTTTAATAACTATGTACTGGAAGCACAAGATCTGTGCCCCGTGTCACTAATTCTTTCTTCTGTAAACCTTTCCTGGATATACTATGCTGATGACATCCTAAACCTTAGTCGAAATCTTCAACGTATCACTGAAACTTTTGGAATCCTTGAAGTGAAATATCGGAATGTTGGGCTTGAATTTAACTCCTCCAAATCTGACATTGTCCTGTTTAACTGGAAAACAGATTCCCCTGCCCCTTCCATCACGCTTAGATCTAGCTCAGTTCGACCTATAGATCACCTTATGTATCTAGGTCTGCCCATTGCTTCTTCTATCCGACACACCCGAAAACTTCTTCTTGAACATATCAGACGTAGAATCTCAGCAGCTTACGCTTATTTTGTATCTTGTAAGCTTCGATTCAACCAATTTCCTCAAGCAATTCTATATAATATTGTTGCCCTTCCCCATATTCTCTACACCGTACCCTTCTGGAAACTCCTAATTAAAACTGACAAGAGTAAAATCCAATCCATGTTCTCTCGCTTTGCCAAGTATCTGCTTCATCTGCCTCTGTGGTATAGAAATTCACTCGCTATTGCGAAATTCAAGGTTACTAACCCAGAGGTTGCCGTTGCCAGACGGATTGCGAAACATAATAGAAAAATAGACAGGAATTTAAATGATTGGTCCCATATTCTTAGGCAGTGATGATTGTGTTTTTCTTTTTCCTATGTTCCGTATTGTGTGTTTAATTGTGACGGGTGTTTCAATATTTTTATTCATATATCTCTTCTAGGATTGTTTAAACGTTATTGCTCTGCACCATATATAGTATGTCACCCTTTTTGGTTTTTTGCTTCTTTTTTTTATTCTGGTTTGTTTCGTATTATCTGTTTGCCTTGTATTTTGCGAAACATTTAATTGTTGTCTTTATTGCTTTATTATTTTGTTTTCTTTTTTTCACTGCTCCCTCTTCTTGCTTTTGTATGACGGGTTTTCAGATAAATAAATAAATATAGAGTCCACTTCAGTGGTAATGGGTAGATTGGTACTGATTCTATGCCTAAGGCTCTAAAAATCCTCTATGAATGCAAGCGGCACATAATTTGCATAACTGGTTTACCTAGTAACCAGATCCAGTTATGAACCACCCCTAACAACCAGATTGTCTATACTACAAGAGATACATAATTTGCATATTCTCAGGAAAACCTCATTTGCATACTTACATGAGTACATTTTCTGCTCGTACTATTCAAGACTGCGGACGCAAAAAACTAGAAATACATGTTTTTTTTACATAAAAAGTCCTTGAGAAAAGGATATATTCAACAATATTCGTCCAGAGCTTGAATAATAATGAGTAAACTAAGTCAAGATGTGCCTTGTATTTCAAATGTGAGCACTTTCAAATTTTTGTTTCATGTTTACTGGATTTCACAATAGAATAATTAACGTAATTTTTTTTACAGTGCAAACTCCTCGTTTAATTCAACCTATTCAGAGCTTCAGTCTTTCATAGCTTTTTTTGGGGGGGCACCACATGCTTAGGAGACTTTACATATATAAAAAAAACACTAATTCAGTTCTTTCTAGCAACTACTGAAATAAGCAATTCCCCACCTCGTCATTCTAATGCTTATATGATACAATTTTCCCTTAAATATTATACTAGAAATAAAACTATTGTTGAAAATTATCAAATTTCTATTCATGTTTGATAAAAACCATTGTAACCCAAATTAAGTGTCAGATATCAGGTATACAAAGAGATTGTATTCAGCCTATTAATGCTCATTTCACGTGTATGGTTTATCTTTGATTTAATCTCTTAAAGCGAATTTCGTTAATCGCTTAAAAGCTATTCCGCCAATATCTTAAAATTTATTTATACAGGTATTGGGAGTATACATGCAAGCAGAAAAAAATTGTTTTTTTTTTTACGGAGCTTGTACGGAGTTGCTTTTTTTGTGCAGAATATAGTAATTTTAAAATCAGTGTTATTATGGAAAGAAAAGTAAAATGAATTGGTTATATACGTTATCAGTGAAATATGCTTAATCGAGTGCTTAACAAAGATTGAGGGGGGGGGGGGGGCTTATGGTGATCCCCCTGGGGATCATAGCAAATACAGTGGGCTCCTAGTTACTGGATTGTCAGATTTTAGGATATACATCATCTTTAATTTAGCTTAATTTTCAATGAAAAGTGCGTAAAAAATGCCTCTTAAATCATTTGTCAAATGAATATATATAACGAATGGAAGGGGCTGGGGTGAATGGTGCCATACGAAATGGTATTAAGTTGAATGGGCATGAGAACTGAAATTGAAACCAAAGCTTCTTAAAATGTTCTAATGAAAATAACAAAGTCGAATAAATTTTAAGCAATGTTACGACGGTACCATGAGGGAAATGATACATGCCCTAACGTTTTTGACTGGTTCAGAAGTGCATAACTGATTCAAAAGTTCTTAATTGGTGTATTTTAAACTCTGGAAAGTTACTGAAGATATAGGTTTTAGCTCAAGGATAGCATGTTTCGATTTAATTCAACGCCTCCCTCTTCATTTCCTGAAAATTTCTGATGAGTGAGTGAGTGTGTGTGAGTGTGAGAGAGAGAGAGAGAGAGAGAGAGAGAGAGAGAGAGAGAGAGAGAGAGAGAGAGAGAGAGAGAGAGAGAGAGAGAGAGAGAGAGAGAGAGAGAGAGGGAGAGAGAGAGGGAGAGAGAGAGAGATAGGGGGAGAGAGAGGGAGAGCGAGAGAGAGAGAGCGAGACATGCTTATCTGATCATACGTTAACTTTCATACGAAACTAAGACCATTTTATTTTAAATAGATAAAAGAAGAACTTACTTCGGCTTCTGTAAATTCAGGTTGAATGGTTGTAGAATGAATACCCTCATTGTGAAAGAATATCTTCATGTCTCTGGCAATACGCATGTAGTCATTAAGATTCCGACACCTAGGATAGATACATAATTTGATTTATGGGAGAGCGACTTAGCTTCAGCAGTATATCGCTTATCTTAAGAAATTTCCTATTGTCAGTTAGACAGTCAAGGGGTAGAAAAATTTATCTGGGGTTTGTCCTTTTTAACAACATGCTTGGCATGGGCTATTACTCGCAAGTTTATATTAAAAAAACTAAGAAACACAAGGTTAATTCATTCGAAGATAAATCCGAAGCAATAGTTGACCCGGGATCTTGGAAGGGAGCTATAATATTTATGGATTTTCTTTTGCTAGGCTGTTTCTTAGGGAAGTGGGGGGAATTTACTTAGAATGCAAATTTGTGCGAGTGCTGTGAGATTTTCTTATTTCTCGTCATTGGAGCGTTTCTCCTTTCTGATTGAAAAATCAATAAAAATGAAACCGCACAATAGTAAGCTACATCCACACCAAGCGGCATGGGCTTCTTGATATCTTCTTATTTTCTACCGAACTTCATCGTAATTTTCTTCTTTCAAGGTTAACTATATTCCTGTCATTTTAGGTTTATGCAACCTTGAAAGAAAAGAGACAAAAAAAAGAAGAAAACTGAAAAAAAAGGAACAAAACCCTCTTCGATCAATCCTACGGAGATAAAAAAAAAGTTAAATCTGCTTCAATATATTCGAAGATTTGATAATAAAATTACCAAAAGTTTTATTCATCCAAAACTGTGTATCTTATCAGTAATAGTAGTAGTAGGGAAGTCACTAGTTTTCAGCAATCTGTTTTATTTCTAATTTAAATTCGCCATAGATACTTTAAGGTACTAAATGAACGCTCTTCAGATGCCATAGAAACAGTTAGCATAGAGAATACAGTTAAGAATGAAGGAACAGATAAAACAAACAGTCTATCGTACACATTAAGAGTATCGAAGACTTTTATCAGGACGACGTAATTCACAAATAAACTGCCATTTTTTTTTGGATGAAAGCCTAGCATGGAGACTATCCTCATAGAAATAGAACTGGTAGAAAGTTTACAATTTGGCAACAGCCCGGCTACTACAACGTTAACAGTAAAACGGAGCTAAATTAGAAGCTAGATTAAAAATGTTATTGCTCACTGAGAAAGAAACCTCATGTGGAGTTCATTACAACTGCTCTAGAAAGGGTAAAGGTTTGGTCCTTCTAAAAAACAGAAGTGCTTGAGACTTACTATAATGATGGTGTCTTGGTACACCGGGACATGTTCCAACACTTTGATTTGTTTGAATAACTTTTTTGCAGATAGAAAGAAAATCCACACCCACCAATTCTTACAATGTCAACATGCATTGATTGAAATGTTCATGGAATGCAAGTATATCCAGTAGAAAAACAAAAGTTGAGACCAGAACTGAGTCATTGGCCCTACCAAGGAGTTGGCTTTTGCCATTAGACCCAGAATCGACTGGCCGTAGGCGAAACTCTCCAATGTCCCTTGTAAAACAGGAAAGAGCTCCAGGAAAGTCATCATATTATCATGTATTTTGACCCAGGTAGTTTCCCAAAGGTAAAGTAGCTTTTCTTTGTGCGGCAGAAAAGAAGGCAGTGAAGAAAATAAGGATTCGGTTTGTTTGGGGGAAGAGAAAAAAGCAATTTGCACTAGTATTTAATTTGGTGGCTTTCTCTATGGAAATGTCTAACAATGGGAAGCAGAATATGTACAAATGGCAAGTGGATACTGCTTTCATATCTCTGCTCGACCACCCTTAAACAAACTAGCTATGTTATTACCTCTATCACAGCCAATTCTAACTAACTTGTTCATGTTTAATCAAAACTATACGCAGAGTCTAATCATTTGTTTTGCAAGTCCTGCAATATTCAAACCATTTGCGGCACAAGGAACAATTTTTTTTCCATCCAGTCGTCGCTGCAGAAACGAGATCTTCCCAGTTGTTGATATAACCATTTAGTTATTTATAGGGTTCTGGAAATTACCGTTCTAGTCCAACAGTTGCTTTTTGCGTGACTTCATTTCTGAACGTTTTTAATTTTTAGTAAAGTTGTCGTGTTACTAAGGTTGAATTATTTAGCTTCCAATAATTTGGAAGTGAACTAAAGTTTTCAAATTTTCTTGATTTTTTTTTTTTTTTGGGGGGGGGGGGGTAAATGATGAAAACAATTATTGATCAACAAACAGACCCGTAAGAAAGCTGGGCGATAAGAGCCAAGACGTTGCTGTCTACAAAACTAAATTGCTTCATGCTTACTGATTGGAATATTTTTCTTGCATTACAAACGTAGAAAATGTACACAGAACTGCTGTGAAAGAAGACCTGAAATTAATAATTCCTCTAGCTAGAATGGTTTGCCATGATTAAGATGAGCACCAGTTAGTCATGCTTCAAGAATGAGAATAGTACAAGCCTAAACAACATCTCCATTAACTACACGCACCTTCTAAAAAAAAATCGTTGACCATTTACTTTGGTTCTTATGGTATTTGTTTAACATACCACGGAGTCACACGAAGTCAACTACTAACAAAACAGCTCGTGACAATTCTAACGTCACCAAATGTAATTAAAGACCGTTTTCCCGGGGACAGCAGGTGAACTCCTGTGTATCTCCTGACTTCGTTAAAATAACCATTTGTTCAAAACAGGTGGATTTCTTCATCCACTGAGGATAAACGATCATTAATAAGGGTTGATTGTTTGATGAAAACAGAAATCGATTCTAACAAGCCTCTCAAGTCAAAGAGAAAATTCAACGTAGATTTCGTCCTTGCTTTTGCCGGTTTACATTATCAAAGTTTACAGAATATTTTGTTTGAATACATTTTCATTTTATTCTATACTTCTAAGTGCACACAATGAAAAGAAAAGAAAAAAAAGAAAGCGAAAGGCTTTTGATACAGGTTTAACCTCTAAATGCTTCGTTATGTACCCTGTTTATAAAAGAAAAAATACTATTTTAAAATCACGAAAATTCTCGAAAGGTTTCAAACTACAAAGCAAACGCAAAAACACTGCTTTACGTGGACAGATGACTTTTGTCTAGCTTTCGGATGTGAAAATCTAAGTATGCAAGGAGAGAGGCAGCAGCCTCTAGCACGGAGTGACCAAACGAATGGCAGTTCCTGAATAACTGTGTATACACCTTAAAAGTGAAGAGCCTAGATAGATGTAAAAAGATAAAAAAATATTTGTAAAGATGGAAAATTTTCTTGGTGTGATACTCCCGTTAAATAAATTGTGACATCATAAAGCAAAAGTCAAGGCAACTGCTGAAAACAAGATATTAGATTACATATCTTTGGAGGAATTTGAGGAGCAGAGAAGGTGTGAATGGGCCTTCAAGACGTAAGACTACGAACTTCGTTTTAAGAGCTGTCGGTCATGGGCATTCCTACGGTGCTCTTTCTATCGATTCGCCGTGATCTTCGATGGACTTAAGGCACTTTTAAAATTCTCAAAAACTCGTTTTAGAAATTAAAATTTACTACTTATTCAAAGCTGAGTAATAATTGCCTTTTTCAAGGCGCTGATAATGACAGATTTTTTTTCTTCTAAACTTATCAGTTTACATTTTTTTTTTCCGAGTGCTATAGCCCAAGGTTGTCTATTTAGTAATTTTTGTTTACAAGAATGCCGAAACTTCCAAATTCTACAAGGGGAAAAACTGATTATCTTTAACTTTGGATATATGGAAATATTCATTGACGACTCTAAGCTCATCCGACGCTCGTAATGCTGATATAAACAATATTTTCTTTGACTATCTGTCCTTTCTAGACTCAAGCAATAGCTATTTGACTTAACAAAAAGTAGAAAATAGGGTTGAAAGGGGGCTAGAGTACCCCCCTACTAAAAAGGTAGCATCGATTTATCTACAGCTTTAAATTTCCATATAAATCCCACGTTTCTCCTTATTTAGACGAATTTGACCTGCCCAAAAACAAATTTTAAGTCATATTTGGCTTTTCTATTCAAAATAACTTAATTAGCCCCCTCCCCATCTTCCAGCCCTAAGATAAAAATAGACAGGCACCAAAGGTTTAGACGGAACGTCGGACATTCTTACCTAATTATTTCTGCCTCTATAACAGCCTTTTCCCTTTATCTCTCTCAATGCTAAAAACATAAATTAAAAAAAAAGAAGAAGAAGAAGAAGAACTTTTTTTTAATGTAGGCTATCCAAAAACCCAACAGCAACCCCAACAACCCAAAGGGTTTCTATTATACCAAAAGAAAAAGGATTGACAAACCTAATATGAGCAGAAGCAATAATACGGTCTCCAGCTAACTGCCAAACATGAAATTCATGAACTGCAAGGACCCCATCAATCTCTTTAAGTAATTTCTTTTCTATGTCGTCAACACGAATATGGGTTGGCACCGTCTGGAGCAAAATCAAGGAAGAATCGCGTACTGAAAAAGGACTGAAGGAGCATTCATGCTAAAAATAGTATTAGAGAGAAACAATTTGGGAAACTTCAGCAAAGCCCTTTTTTTTCTTTAAAAAGTTTGTTAAATTTTACAAATTTATATATATATATATATATATATATATATATATATATATATATATATATATATATATATATATATATATATATATATATATATGAAGTAACCCTTACTACAGAGCGACTTTGAACACAATTTTTTTTTTTTCAAACCACTTTTTCCATTTTCCTTAATTTTTTACTAGATTGTAGCCATAGCTGCAACCCTGAATTAGCGTGGTAAATTAGATCCGACTCTTCCATATGCATTAATTTACTCAACACATTTATCACACACAGGAAAAAGCCTTCGGGTTTTTCTTCGCAAGAGCTTAGTAAAGAACAAACCACATTGTTATCACTTTTATTCAAGCTGGGAAAACTGGGAAAAATGCCTGAAAACGCAGTTTGTAGCTAAGTAACACATTCGAGTACAAACAACATTTTTCGAGACACTTTTGCCCCACTCAAAAGCAGGCTCCCCTATTTCCTATGAGTAAATATATAAAATAGATTAACAGGTGAACGGTAGAATATATATATATATATATATATACTAGCTGTTGGGGTGGCGCTTCGCGCCACCCCAACACCTAGTTGGTGGGGGCGCTTCGCGCCCCCCCAAGCCCCCCCGCGCGCGTAAGTCGTTACGCGCCATAATAGTTACGCGCCATTGTAGTTGTGTCCCTATGTCCCACCAGTGAATATAGATAGATATATACATATATATATATATATATATATATATATATATATATATATATATATATATATATATATATATATATATATATGGTTTTAACTACGTAAAACTTGCGAATATACAACATTCTTTGCTGTCCCATTGTCTTTGCATATAAATAGATTGTCAGGTTTACCGACTCTTGAACATGCAACATATAATGGTCCATGGGAAAACAATCTGTATTCAGATCTATACCTCATGATTCTAATGATTGCCCTTGAGCTTTGTTGATGGTGATTGCTAATCGACCATTCCCTGTCCCGGTGTCCCGGTCGTCATTTACATCCCCCTGTTTCCCCCGGTGTCCCCGTTGTAGTTGTGTCCCTGTGTCCCGGTCGTCATTTATATTCCCTGTGTCCCGGTCGTCATTTGTATCCCGGTGTCCCGGTCTGTATATACATTCGTTTTTTAGTTTTCTTTTTCTCCTTTATTTTTTTCCTTTTTTTTCTTTTTTAGCTTATTTAGATTTTTAGATTTTTTAGTTTTTAGTTTTTTTTTCTTTTTAGTTTTTTTGTCCCGGTCGTCATTTATATCCCCCTGTTTCCCCCGGTGTCCCCGTTGTAGTTGTGTCCCTGTGTCCCGGTCGTCATTTATATTCCCTGTGTCCCGGTCGTCATTTGTATCCCGGTGTACCGGTCTGTATATACATTCGTTTTTTAGTTTTGTTTTTCTCCTTTATTTTTTTCCTTTTTTTTTCTTTTTTAGTTTATTTAGATTTTTAGATTTTTTAGTTTTTTTATTAGTTTTTAGTTTTTTTTTTCTTTTTAGTTTTTTTGTAGTTTTTACCTTCTTTTTAGTTTTGTTAATTTTTTTTTTTACTTATGTCCTGGTCGTCATTTATACTCCCTGTGTCCCGGTGCTTTGTTGATTGCTAATCGAACATTCCTTTTGTCCAGGTCGCTTTCTCTTTGAGTGTCGTCATTTATTTTTTTCTTTTTTAGTTCTTTTAGTTTTTACCTTTTTTAGTTTTTTTTAGTTTTTTAGATGAAAATTTTTTTTTAGTTTTTTCCTTTTTTTTCTTTTTAGTTTTTTATTGGTTTTTACCTTTATGTTAGCTTATTTTTCAGTTTTTTCCTTTTTTTTAGTTTTTTTTTATTTTTTATTTTTTTTAGTTTTTTACCTTTTTTTAGTTTTTTTAGTTTTTTTAGTTTTTTAGCTTTTTTACTTTTTTTATTAGTTTTTAGTTTTTTTGTAGTTTTTGCCTTTTTTTAGTTTTTTCAGTTTTTTTTTTTAGTTTTTTATTGGTTTTTACCTTTATTTTAGCTTATTTTTCAGTTTTTTCCTTTTTTTTAGTTTTTTTAGTTTTTAGTTTTTTTAGTTTTTTACCTTTTTTTAGTTTTTTTTAGTTTTTTTAGTTTTTTAGCTTTTTTATTTTTTTATTAGTTTTTAGTTTTTTTTATAGTTTTTGCCTTTTTTTTAGTTTTTTTAGTTTTTTAGCTTTTTTATTAGTTTTTAGTTTTTTTTTGTAGTTTTTGCCTTTTTTTAGTTTTTTTAGTTTTTTAGCTTTTTTATTTTTTTTATTAGTTTTTAGTTTTTTTTGTAGTTTTTGCCTTTTTTTAGTTTTTTCAGTTTTGACGTCACCTGATCCAGTTTTTTCAGGTGACGTCACCTGATCCCCGATCCACAGATCCACAGACAACTTATTTTTATATATATAGATAGTTTTTTTTTTTACTTATGTCCTGGTCGTCATTTATACTCCCTGTGTCCCGGTGCTTTGTTGATTGCTAATCGAACATTCCTTTTGTCCTGGTCGCTTTCTCTTTGAGTTTCGTCATTTATTTTTTTCTTTTTTAGTTCTTTTAGTTTTTACCCTTTTTAGTTTTTTTAGTTTTTTAGATGAAAATTTTTTTTAGTTTTTTCCTTTTTTTCTTTTTAGTTTTTTATTGGTTTTTACCTTTATTTTAGCTTATTTTTCAGTTTTTTCCTTTTTTTTTAGTTTTTTTTTATTTTTTATTTTTTTTAGTTTTTTACCTTTTTTTAGTTTTTTTAGTTTTTTTAGTTTTTTAGCTTTTTTACTTTTTTTATTAGTTTTTAGTTTTTTTTTGTAGTTTTTGCCTTTTTTTTAGTTTTTTCAGTTTTCTTTTTAGTTTTTTATTGGTTTTTACCTTTATTTTAGCTTATTTTTCAGTTTTTTCCTTTTTTTTTAGTTTTTTTTTAGTTTTTAGTTTTTTTAGTTTTTTACCTTTTTTTAGTTTTTTTAGTTTTTTTAGTTTTTTAGCTTTTTTATTTTTTTTATTAGTTTTTAGTTTTTTTTGTAGTTTTTGCCTTTTTTTAGTTTTTTAGTTTTTTAGCTTTTTTATTAGTTTTTAGTTTTTTTTTGCAGTTTTTGCCTTTTTTTAGTTTTTTTAGTTTTTTAGCTTTTTTATTTTTTTTATTAGTTTTTAGTTTTTTTTGTAGTTTTTGCCTTTTTTTAGTTTTTTCAGTTTTGACGTCACCTGATCCAGTTTTTTCAGGTGACGTCACCTGATCCATCCACAGACAGACAGACAACTTATTTTTATATATATATATATATATATATATATATATATATATATATATATATATATATATACTAGCTGTTGGGGTGGCGCTTCGCGCCACCCCAACACCTAGTTGGTGGGGGCGCTTCGCGCCCCCCCCAAGCCCCCCCGCGCGCGTAAGTCGTTACGCGCCATAATAGTTACGCGCCATTGTAGTTGTGTCCCTATGTCCCACCTGTGAATATAGATATATATATATATATATGGTTTTAACTACGTAAAACTTGCGAATATACAACATTCTTTGCTGTCCCATTGTCTTTGCATATAAATAGATTGTCAGGTTATCCCCCTGTTTCCCCCGGTGTCCCCGTTGTAGTTGTGTCCCTGTGTCCCGGTCGTCATTTATATTCCCTGTGTCCCGGGTCCCGGTCATCATTTGTATCCCGGTGTCCCGGTCTGTATATACATTCGTTTTTTAGTTTTGTTTTTCTCCTTTATTTTTTTCCTTTTTTTTTCTTTTTTAGCTTATTTAGATTTTTAGATTTTTTAGTTTTTTTTATTAGTTTTTAGTTTTTATTTCTTTTTAGTTTTTTTGTCCCGGTCGTCATTTATATCCCCCTGTTTCCCCCGGTGTCCCCGTTGTAGTTGTGTCCCTGTGTCCCGGTCGTTATTTATATTCCCTGTGTCCCGGTCGTCATTTGTATCCCGGTGTACCGGTCTGTATATACATTCGTTTTTTAGTTTTGTTTTTCTCCTTTATTTTTTTCCTTTTTTTTTCTTTTTTAGTTTATTTAGATTTTTAGATTTTTTAGTTTTTTTATTAGTTTTTAGTTTTTTTTTCTTTTTAGTTTTTTTGTAGTTTTTACCTTCTTTTTAGTTTTGTTAATTTTTTTTTTTACTTGTGTCCTGGTCGTCATTTATACTCCCTGTGTCCCGGTGCTTTGTTGATTGCTAATCGAACATTCCTTTTGTCCTGGTCGCTTTCTCTTTGAGTGTCGTCATTTATTTTTTTCTTTTTTAGTTCTTTTAGTTTTTACCTTTTTTAGTTTTTTTTTAGTTTTTAGTTTTTTTAGTTTTTTACCTTTTTTTAGTTTTTTTAGTTTTTTAGCTTTTTTATTTTTTTTATTAGTTTTTAGTTTTTTTGTAGTTTTTGCCTTTTTTTTTAGTTTTTTGTCCTGGTCGCTTTCTCTTTGAGTGTCGTCATTTATTAGTTTTTTCCTTTTTTTTTTTTAGTTTTTTATTGGTTTTTACCTTTATTTTAGCTTATTTTTCAGTTTTTTCCTTTTTTTTAGTTTTTTTTTATTTTTTATTTTTTTTAGTTTTTTACCTTTTTTTAGTTTTTTTAGTTTTTTTAGTTTTTTAGCTTTTTTACTTTTTTTATTAGTTTTTAGTTTTTTTTTGTAGTTTTTGCCTTTTTTTAGTTTTTTCAGTTTTTTTTTTAGTTTTTTATTGGTTTTTACCTTTATAGTTTTTTTAGTTTTTTAGCTTTTTTATTTTTTTTATTAGTTTTTAGTTTTTTTTGTAGTTTTTGCCTTTTTTTAGTTTTTTCAGTTTTGACGTCACCTAATCCAGTTTTTTCAGGTGACGTCACCTGACACATCCATCCACACATCCATCCATCCATCCATCCACAGACAACTTATTTTTATATATATAGATATATATATATATATATATATATATATATATATATATATGAAGTAACCCTTACTACAAAGCGACTTTGAACCAAATATTTTTTTTTCAAATCACTTTTTCAATTTTCCTTAATTTTTTACTAGATTGTAGCCATGGCTGCAACCATGAATTAGCATGGTAAACTAGATCCGACTCTTCCTTACGCATTAATTTATTCATCACATTTATCACACACAGGAAAAAGCCCTCGGATTTTTCTTAGCAAGAGCTTAGTAAAGAACAAACCAAATTGTCATCACTTCTATTCACGGCACTAAAACGTTTTTTAACAACCCGTTAAAAAATTTTTAATTTTTAATATTTTACATCTTTTCTCATTTGTCAGGGGAAAGGGAAAGATCGACTGTGAATAACATTTAAAAACTTCCATACCTCTTAGTGTAAAACAGTTAATCTCCATTTTAAGAATGATTTCACGGTTTACGGTGGTGAGACAATGCAGATAATTTTCCTTGTTTTAACTTTCGCATTTTTTCAAATGAGCCCTTAAACAACTCTTCCAGTGCCCCGCTAGCAGCAGAGGAGCAACTTACATAATTTTTTCCCAGGTAAAATCGCTTCGTTTTTGGTAACTATTACATTTGTATCAATTCTAAGGGGCAACTATGATTGATGTATTTATGCATCATAACGCATGATGATTAAGTTTTGTCAAAAATTGCATTTTATTTTAATATTTCGGTTACTGTGGGCTAGAGTTGGTTCTTTATTGCAAATGACACCATCACGAATTACTAACTTAAAATTTAAAGGCGAGGTTACTGATAGTATCACAAAAATTATATACTGATGGTACTGACGTCATTATAACTAATGTCATCATAAATGTTTTACTTTGAACGTCATTTATGGTTGTAATCTACGACTATGAAGTCATTCATAATCTTCTATACGACCACGCAGTTTTTTTTTTGTCAAAAAATTGACTTTACTTTAAATAAATTAAACGACTTTATGAATTTATTTTGTAATTATAAAAGGGACAAGATATAGCAAGATCAAGAAAGTTACGGCCAAGTTTTAGAAACTTTGAACATCATAATTATTTACCATATTACTTGTTTATGCATCGTAAGTTCAAATTGATGTTGTGTTTTCTTTTTTAAATTCAGGGGATCTTCATCAACTTAACGAATTGGTGGTCTAAGCCTTCTAAGCTTATTACCAACATAATAGTGCCGCAATAGCAGTACCAGGCATAGAACTACAACAACAGCGTCACAAACTTTTGTGTTCAATTTACAAAAACAATCCTGATATGAAGGAGTAGCACATGAAATAGGGTTTCAAGCTCCCATCTGAAAAAATGTGGAATTTTGTGTTTTTTTTGCTAGAAGAAAGCGTCACAGATTCGTGTCTATTTATTTTTTCGCTTTATTTGTTTTCCCCAGGGGTCATCGCATCGAACCAAATGGTCCTAGAATACCGGGAGAGGTTCAATCAGACGGAAATTAAAAGTTCTAGTGCCCTTTTTAAGTGACAAAAAAGATTAGAGGGCAACTAGCCCCCCTCCCACGCCCCTTTTCTCTTAAGCCGTCCGATCAAAATTACAGACAGTCATTTTGTTCAGCATGGTTAAGAGACTCAATAGCTATGACTTTGGGGATAACCTCAGCCCCTTGGGAAAGAACTATAAGATATGAAATTTGCCCATTTTCCGTAGGGAGGAAAGTTTCCAAGAGTGGACTTCCCAGTAGAAATTTTTACACTGGGGGAGTTCGCCAGAATTCCTTTAGTCTAAAAAAATTATTTTTATTTGTCTTACTTTGTCTTTGCCGTCTCAATTTTACGTGTGAAGGTGTTCTGGGGGGGGGGAATGAGAATTTCAGCGTAATTCGAAGTATTTGAATGATTTTCCGTGGGGGGGATAAATTTTCACGAGAGACATTCTCCGTGGGGAGATTTTCCACGGGTGCAACTTTCCACTGGGAAAGGGGGGAGGCTCTTCCTGGAGAATTTTAAATGGAGGGGATATTTCCAGCATGATTTGAAAAACATTCAGAAAAAAGTCTTTCAAATGAGAGAAGGCTAAGGAGAATTTTTCTGGCAGAATTGTCCGCAAGATATTTCTGTTGGGGATTTTCGGCGAGGATGGAATTGTCAGAGAGAATTTTTCTAGTGGGGTGGGTACTAAGTAGTGGGAGAAACTTTCCATGGAGGAATTTTCCGCGGAGAGGATTTTTCATGGTTGGGGAGCCGGATCTCCCGGCATTATTTTGAAAACAATCAGAAATATGATAAAAAGAAACAAGTTTCTTCAACTGAAAGCAAGGAGCAACATCAGAACTTAAAGCGAACAGAAATGATTCCATATATAAAGGGGTTTCTCCCTCTTCAATACCTCACTCTTTACGCTATAGTTTGACTTTTCGTGCCAATGCTTTAAGAGCAACTTATGAGACACAACGGCTGTTAAATTCGAATCAATATAGAGGCTTTTTTAAAAGTACTAAAAACTTTAGCGTGAAGAACGAAGGATTGAGGAGGGAGCAACGCTCCTCATATAAGAAAAAAATTCTGTTTGTTTTAGGTTTCAATGTTGTTCCTGACTTTCAGTTGAAAAGACTTATTTTTTGTTTAATACTATTAACAAAACAAGTACTAGAACTTAATTGACAAGCATCATAATATTAAATTATTTTTTCGGTAAATTCACAGCTTTTCAAAATTAACAATGAATAGTGAAACTATTTTTAATACAAAATTGAGCTCACTGGATCACCGTTCTCAATACATGTGCCTCTAATTAGTAGGTGAAGAGAAAGTAGATATTTAATAGAGGTAATCCAGAGAATTGAGTATAGCATACATGTTTTGTTTATATTTAAAAAATAACTGGAAGGAAATAAACTTCTGCCCAATGTTAAGCTCTCATACTGCCAGGCATAGAATATAAAAGAGAAAAGAAAGAAGAGGAAGCTAAGCAACACAGACTGCTAGTGACCACAATAAAGGAGGCCGTCTGCTGAAAAAACACCAGGAATCAAGCTCGTCGTGATAACGATGACAATATTAAAAAAAAAAATATCACAAAAATATATGGTCAGTTATATAAACTATATTAGTACAATAAATATGTTTGAACGCAATGTTGATAAAGAAAGAAAATGCGAGCAAGAGCTTGAATCCAGCAGCACTTACATAAGGGCCAAGAGGAGCAAGTAATCAAAAGAACAAGAGCCACACTCAGAGCAGGGTCAATATACATCTTATACTCCCATTCCGTGAGCCAAATAATCAACGCTGATATTATCACAACCACTGAACCAAGAGCATCGGCTAAAACATGGAGAAACACTCCTTTCATATTCATTTGACTGGCATCATGTGAATGGACGTGACTTGATAAACCTACAACAGGCGTATATTATTTCAGTCAATTCCCTTTGCTTGATGTACATATTTTACAGGTAAAAGAAGAAGAAAAAAACGAAACAAAACAAAACCGAACCACACAAAGAGATCTATTTTCAGTTATAAGAAAGTGAGAAGATATAATTGAGACTGAAATCATCGCAAGAGTAACAACTATTGATGGAACACATAAAAATTAGATTACGAAAGGGATTTAAGCAACCTAAATTCTGACAAAACAGACCTTATTGACAATCAAATGTCAAATTTGTTTCATTAAGATTGAGCGTCAGCACCATACGGTGATTTGTGCAAAACTCGCATATCAAATAACATCAAATTTTCAGAAGAAAATTAAACTAACCTTATTACTCTTTCTGATTGCCATGAATATAAACAATCGATACAACTAATATTAGTCACAACTCATTGCAGCACCAAGCCACCTGAGGCCAGTACGCATCTTCTCTACCCTAATCTGTTCAAAGCTTGGTTCTTTACTCTGTCCCATGAAGTTACAATTTCCTTCAAGGCCTTTCTAATGACCTCTTCCTACCCCATTTGCGGATGACCTGCTTTTTTTGGTCATCGGTGGATAGCAAAAAAGAACAATTGTTGCCACTCTATCATGCCTCATCTGTAAAACACAGCCAAGCTATCTTAAATTTTCTTTTACTATAGCCCTAAATGTCGGAATCAATCATACTTTTCGTACAGTTATTATATGGCATGGGGTCAATCACACACGCCCCAAAACTAGCCTTAGCAATTCCTCAGAAAAACATCTGACATACGTTCTTCGATCTCTCGAAGCGTCCACGTTTCAGAGCCATACTTGACTGATTTAAAACTTAACATGACGTTACTTGGAAAGAAAACTAACCAAGTAAGTCAGGCCATTTACATGACCGATCTCCTCGTTACAGGAGATATAGATATACGGAGATACACGATATAGCCGTCTTAACATTAATTTTCAAACCTATTTTTGAATCCTGAACTCTTCAAATCTAAAAAAAAAAATTCATTTTGCTAAAATTTTCATCTAGGAAACTTAAATCATCAATATCAGCTAAATCTAAGAGAGTTTTCCCCCATCTGATTCAATGTTCCCCCTAGCTTTTGCCGTGTTCTTTACGATAACGTCTATAAAAGGGAATCATATAAATGGGGATAGATCAAAACCCTGCTTGACTCCTGTTTCAATACAAAGCCAACTACTAACCCCATTTTTTACCTGAACTTGAACTCAGCAATGTTGTTCTCGTACATAGCACTAATCAATTTAATATATTTATCTGGTATATCCAAACAAGGACTGGACGTCGCTAAAGCTCTTCAGCTGAATCAAACGCTCGTTTATTATCTATAAAACAGAGGACTAAATGGGTCCGACGACTCAAACATACGCAATTATTAATCAAAGAGTGAATATTTTGTCGACGCAACCTCCCCGTCCATGAAGCCACACGTTTCTTCTCTTTAAACTTCACCTACAGCAGCTCTAAGTCTAGAAAGTGTCATCATACTAAGTAATTTACTTCATATAGAAACCAAGCTAATCCATCAATAATTACCGCACTCACTCATTTACTTTCTTATAAAGGTGTTTGATTAAAGTTTTCCTAAAATTATGGGGTTCAAAATTAGGGTCCCATTTTTTGAAAATTACATTCATCACCTTCAGTAATTTATCTCCACGTTCCTTGACTTGCAAATTGTTGGAAACTTTCTTATTATTCTATACATCATGTCTTACAGCTTGATCATCGTTTACCCCATTCTTAAAATGTTTTGGTCATCTTTCTTCAATACTTTTCTTATTAGTGATTGAACCTTGTTTCTGTCTAAAAGCTGGGAAAAGTCTGGACCAACTACCCACTATTGATTTCTTAATATGCCGACACAATATCTTTCTATTATCTGTTTGGCTGCATATTCCAGAAGCAAAACAAACAACACATCGGGATATATAAAACTTATTAGCGTTTATGCTGCCAAAAATAGGCCATTATAAACTTCAATAAATAATAAAAGAATAGTAAAGACCTAACCTAATATGTAAGCAACTAATATTTATCATATCTTCAAAAAGAGGTGTTTCCTTTGGAGGCAACAGCTTTTAAAAAACACTATGTTTTTTCAGGTTATATTATTCGAGCTTGAAAAACTGAAAATTCAGGGTGTTTTAAATAATAATCACATACTAAGCGTGCTTGCGATGGTTCTGATAGCTTCTCCTCCTACAACTTTAAACCCCAAACTCTCTTTAGGACCAAGAAAAACTTCCCTTGTGTAGTTTGCATAACCAACACCAAAATATGGAGGTAGTAGAAAAGAAGTAGTAGGGACTAAGGGAACTATTTTATACCCTGTTCAGCGTAGGTTATAAAATAGTTCGCTTTCTCTTTTTTCTACACTAGAGGAAAACAAAAATAAGAAATTAAAGTACAAATCTAAAAGAACAGAATTAACTCACCAACTGGAGGTATAAAAGTTTCATCATTCTCATTATTATCAATTGTTCTGATAGCTTCTCCTCCTACAACTTTAAACCCCAAACTCTCTTTAGGACCAAGAAAAACTTCCCTTGTGTAGTTTGCATAACCAACACCAAAATATGGAGGTAGTAGAAAAGAAGTAGTAGGGACTAAGGGAACTATTTTATACCCTGTTCAGCGTAGGTTATAAAATAGTTCGCTTTCTCTTTTTTCTACACTAGAGGAAAACAAAAATAAGAAATTAAAGTACAAATCTAAAAGAACAGAATTAACTCACCAACTGGAGGTATAAAAGTTTCATCATTCTCATTATTATCAATTGCTGCCAACTGTGTCAAATGTGAGTGCCCGTGCCCATGACCATGAGAATGCCCATGATCTAAAATAGTAAAAGTACTTAGCACAATAATTCACACCAATCCACTTCGTAATCTAGCATGTAAAAAGAACCGATTTGAACAAATGGGAAGCAAAATCAAGCACGACAAACAAATATTAGACTAGTACATCCATACATAAATAAAATTATTCAGTTATGGGTAAGATATCCAGTACTTGGCCAGCTAATCAATGCTTTAACAGCTACATCACTGTAAAATTCCTATCATACTACCTAGAAAGTGGATTG